>NC_090647.1:552713609-553013609 GCF_040937935.1 Hyperolius riggenbachi
CTGCCATTCGTATCAGCGGGTTGTTCGTAAGTCGGGGGTTCGTAAGTCGGGACTACCTGTACTGTCTTTTGGTGAAGTTCATCATTAAGACCTCTAAAGAGATGAATATTTATGTATCTCCCTTCCCCCAACTGGGAGTTTAAAGGGAAGCTCCGAGCTAATTAAAAAAACAGATCTACTTACCTGGGGTTTCCTCCAGCCCCGGCAGCCGTTATGTGCCCTCGCCGCAGCTCTGCAGCCAGCCGGTGGCCCGGGATCCCCCCCGGTGCAGATGCCGATGGGTATCTACTACACCTGCACGAGAGCCGCTCGGCTGCACAGTATACTCCAGACCGCAACAGCTCAATAGCAGCTCTCGCGCAGGCGCAGTAGATGCTGACCTGGTGAGGTCGGCATCTTGCACCGGAGGGCACCGTGGGCCACTGGCTGGATCCGGAGCTGCGGCGAGGGCACAGAACAGCTGCCAGGGGCTGGAGGAAGCCCCGGGTAAGTAGATCTGTTTTTTCTTTAATTAGCTCAGACCTTCCCTTTAAAGAGGAACTTTACAGAAAGATAGTTTTTGGGGAGAAAAAAATAAATCAATATATTGCAAATCAGTGCCCAGCCAGAGCACTATTCTGCCAGATTAGTTTATTTTGCTGTTAATTCGAAGCTCCAGCGGCTGCCAGACCCCAAATTACATCGCTCTCTGAGCTGGTACAACTCGGAGGGGAAAATATTATGTAACACCATCGGAGAGTTTAGTGGCAGCAGGTAGAGCCGTAATTTGGCTCGCACTGCACCGAACTGACTGGCACCATAATAACATGCACCCTGCATGAAGCTTGTATGTTTTCTCTGTGTCTGTGTGGGTTTCCTCAAGGCACTCCGGCTTCCTCCCACATCCCAAAAAACATAAAGATAAGTTATTTGGCTTCCCCATAAATTGGCCCTAGACAACAATACATACACTACACACATACATAGATATATGACTATGGTAGGGACTAAATTGTGAGCCCCTCTGAGGGACAGTTAGTGACAAGGCAGTATACTCTGTACATTGCTGCAGAATATGTCGGCGCTATATAAATACTAAATAATGTTAATTACCATTATGAATAGATGGCCATTTAATTTATTTTTTTTAAAAACAATGCATCCAAGGCCAGATTTATACTTTTTCTGCCCCTTGACCATTCCATGTGCTGCCCCCTCTTCCATGTGTAACATCCATGTACAGCAGCCCCTCCCATTCCATGCGCAGCCCCCTCTTCCATGTGTATCATCCATGTACAGCAGCCCTCCCATTCCATGTACAGCCCCTTCTTCCTTGTGTATCATCCATGTACAGCAGCCCCCTCCCATTCCATGTGCAGCCCCCTCTTCCATGTGTATCCTCCATGTACAGCAGCGCACCTCCCATTCCATGTACAGCCCCCTCTTCCATGTGTATCATCCATGTACAGCACCCCTCCCATTCCATGTGCAGCCCCTTCTTCCTTGTGTATCATCCATGTACAGCAGCCCCTCCCATTCCATGCGCAGCCCCCTCTTCCATGTGTATCATCCATGTACAGCAGCCCCCTCCCATTCCATGTGCAGCCCCCTCTTCCATGTGTATCTTCCATGTACAGCAGCGCACCTCCCATTCCATGTACAGCCCCCTCTTCCATGTGTGACATCCATGTACAGCAGCCCCCCTCCCATTCCATGTGCTGCCCCCTCTTCCATGTGTAACATCCATGTACAGCAGCTAGTGTTGGGCGAACAGTGTTCGCCACTGTTCGGGTTCTGCAGAACATCACCCTGTTCGGGTGATGTTCGCGTTCGGCCGAACACCTGGTGGTGTTCGGCCAAACTGTTCGGGTTCGCCCGAACGGCTCATTGCCTGGCCGAACAGGGCCCCTGTTCGGCACGAACAGGGCCCTGTTCGCCCGAATACTGCCCCCCTATGGGGTCGCAGGCATAAAAGGGGAGCATGCCCCGATCGCGGGGGGGGGTCAGAAATTCCCCCCACCCCCTCCGCTAGCGCTCCCCCCTCTGCCCGCTTCCCCATTCAAAAGTTAGGAAGTGAAACTGTACCTGTGCGGTAGTGGGTGGCTGGCAGTGGGCGGCACTATGGAGTGACTGAGGAGGAGGAGGAGTCCGGAGAGTGACGCGTTGAGGGAGGCCGGGCAGCGGGCGGATCAGCAGTAGTACCGTACTACTGCTGATCCGCCCGCTGCCCGGCCTCCCTCAACGCGTCACTCTCCGGACTCCTCCTCCTCCTCAGTCTCTCCATAGTGCCGCCCACTGCCAGCCACCCACTACTGCACAGGTACAGTTTCACTTCCTAACTTTTGAATGGGGAAGCGGGCAGAGGGGGGAGCGCTAGCGGAGGGGGTGGGGGGAATTTCCGACCCCCCCCGCGATCGGGGCATGCTCCCCCCTTATGCCTGCGACCCCATCGGGCCCCCAAAAGCGGGATGTTCGGGGAGTTCGGGGTTCGGCCCGAACATGCCGAACATTGCGGCCATGTTCGGCGAACTTTCCCGAACCCGAACATCCAGGTGTTCGCCCAACACTAACAGCAGCCCCCTCCCATTCTATGTGCAGCCCCCTCTTCCATGTGTAACATCCATGTACAGCAGCCCCCTCCCATTCCATGTACAGTCCCCTCTTCCATGTGTAACATCCATGTACAGCAGCCCCCTCCCATTCTATGTGCAGCCCCCTCTTCCATGTGTAACATCCATGTACAGCAGCCCCCTCCCATTCCATGTACAGTCCCCTCTTCCATGTGTAACATCCATGTACAGCAGCCCCTCCCATTCCATGTGCAGCCCCCTCTTCCATGTGTATCATCCATGTACAGCAGCCCCTCCCATTCCATGTGCTGCCCCCTCTTCCATGTGTACCATCCATGTACAGCAGCTCCTCCCATTCCATGTGCTGCCCCCTCTTCCATGTGTATCATCCATTTATCGCAGCACCTCTCTTTCATGTACAGCTTCCTATGGACATCAGCTTCCCTTTTCATGTGTTGCTCCCCATTTGAAGCCTTCTCTTCTATATGCAGCAACCCCTATTCCAGGTCCAGGTGCCTCCTTAGGCTGCAGCCGCCCAAGGCCCGGGCCTTTGGGGCCTTTCAAGAAATCCAGCCCTGAGTGTATCGCTTTCTTTACCCAGGACTAGAGATGCTCATTTGGATTCTGCAGAATTGAAATGTACGCATTTGTACGCAAAATGGAAATCGGAAGTCCGATTTAGTACAATTCCGTCATTTTAGGCCAGTCACAGAACTCGGAAGCAATGGACCAATCGGAGAAAGCAGAATTTTTCTGCAAAATTTTAATTTTTTAGACCAATCACAATACCAATCCGTTTTTCCGATTTCTATTTTTTCATTTTTATTTTTTTTTATTTTTTGCATTCTCTGATGCAAAAAAAAATTAAAAAAATAATAATAATAATGACTAAGGGCCTGTTTCCACTACACGCGGATTCTGGATGCAGAAAAACTGACTGCAATGAAAGCCTTTGGGAAATCTGCATCAGAATAATTGCGTTTAGTGGAAACAGGCCCTATTAAAATATTACTCGAAAATCGCAAAAAAAAAGGAAAATGGGAAAAAAACAGAAAATTGCAAATTGGAAAAAAACGGGAAATTGGAAATTGTAATTTCTGCAGAATCAGAAGTGTGCATTTCGAACCATCCCTACCTGGGATGACTGGCACACTCTACCCTGAGAAGGCCGGTGGGGAGAAGCAGCACCCGTCCTTGCAGTCACATTAGCAGCACCCGTACGTCCTTGTGTCTCTTACCATTTACCTAAACGCTTATCCTACTTTAAACAAAACTCTGCCTGAGCGGCCGCGCTGTTCCGCCAGAATTATTTAATGGAGTTTGTTTACTTGGCTTTGCTCTAATGACCCCTCTCCACAATTCTCGAAAGTGTTTTGCAGCATGTAGCACCCTCTACCTTCCCCCGCATTATTATCTCTAGTGGCGTTTGGCCAAGCTGTCCTCAAATCCGTTTTATTCTTCTTCTTTTTTTACTCTCGCTTCCCCCCTCCCCTCTGCTGGCCACAATAAAGCCTTTCCTCTTGATGATAGCGGCGGGAGGAAAAGAAGGAACTGAAGTGAGATCTCATTTTAGATCCCTGTTAGATCTTAATGTTTCACCTGTCTACCTCCTGCCCTACATAATACAAAATTAATGAAGGCCGATATATAATAGGGTTGATAATGTAGCCACGGATGCAAGACACGCAGCCCTTTCCAGAAGGCAGGAAATGGTAATGGATGGGCTGCACGCTGACTTATTTAACGGAAATAAACTTTTTTTTGTTTTATTCTAGCAGTTAGGAACTCTTTAAGGATTCATGGGATTGAACATACATAAAAAACAAAACATAAATTGTAACCTTAGGGACTTAATTTTTTATATGTATGTCATGAGGGTAGATTACTGTTATTTTTGCAAATAAGGACGTGTAATTAGTGACAGACACAAAACTCAAACCTTTATTTCAAAATAAAATATTGTTGCCACACATTTTACTAGGGACACATTTTAAACATTGTAATAACCGGGGCAAATGGGCGAATACAATATGTGGGTTTTATTCACAGTAGCATGTTTTATTTTAAAACTATAATGGCTGAAAACTGAGAAATAATGTTTTGTTTTGTTCTCCATTAAAATGCTTTTAGAATAAAATAATGTTTAACAAAAATGTACCACCCAAAGAAAGCCTAATTGGTGGAGAAAAAACTAGATATAGATCATTTTATTGTGATAAGTAGTGATAAAGTGAATGTGAGGTGAGGTGAATGAAAGGGAGGAGGTGAAAATTGTTCTTGTCCATAACGGGAAAACCCCCTTAGTGACCCCCTAAAAATATAAAGCACTTAAAAACCTCTTAGTGGTGACCCCTTGAAAATATAAAACACTTAAAAACCCTTTAGTAGCTTTAAAGTGTTTTATATTTTGGGGGGCACCTCCCTTCCTCCAAAACTATCCATAAGAACCAATTTTTATATCCTTTCAACTATTTTAGAGGTTACAATAAACTTTTGACATCGCCGCATTCATCTCTGAAAACTGATTCGGAGGCGAAATTGCGCTTTAAATTGTTTTCCTGGAAGCCATGCCGATTGGAATGACTTAAAGGAGAAAATTGCAGCCATTTTCATTTTTGCTTGTAAACGAGGGGCCGTCCGTCCCATTTGTCATTTTCAGGCGTCCCGGCTCCCCACCGGTATACAGCGCTGATGATTTGATGTCCCCGGGGAGCGTTCTAATCCTGTAACAGAGAGAAAGTCAATTAAAATATAGACAGAGGGAAAGAGAAGATTAAAAGCAGCCCGACTTCCCGAGTCTATTTATAGCGATGGGGAGAAGAAGGATGCCTGTAAGTTGTATCCATCCGAGGAGGAGGAAGACTCTGTAGTGGCCACAGTAAACATCCCTTCATCATGTCTCCAGCACTTGCCAATAATGGAATTAATGGTGCACTGCGCGAGGGACAAATGGAGGCCTTCCCATAATCCTTTACATGGAGGCGGGCAAGCGCTGGGAAATGCAACGCTTTCTGTGGTCTGAGGCCTGCAGCTTAAAGGGGAACTCCAGTGAAAATAAAGTAGTGAATACAATTGATTATTGTTTACAATAATTATGTATAAATGATTTAGTCAGTGTTTGCCCATTGTAAAATCTTTCCTCTCCCAGGTTTATATTCTGAAATGTATCCCAGGTGGTGTCATATTTAGTTCTGCCAGGGGATCAGTGCCGGAGTTGTATTCTTAACCGCCCAAGGCCCCTGTAACTAGCCTTCAATATAGGTAGCCAGATGACCCCTCCCCCTTTCCCTCTAGTGTAGCCTGATGGCCCCTCCCCCTCAAGCATAGGTAGCTAGATGACTCCCTTAATTCCGCCCTTTCCCACTCCCATCTTTCAGAATAGGTAGCCAGCTGGCCTCCACACTTCAGTGTCCATCAGTTTCACCTCTCCGCTGATCTCCAGTGCAGAAGCTTCCTCTTCCCCTCTGTCTCCATCAGCCGGTGCTGTACATCTGTCCATCCAACCAGCATCTCTCACTTGTGACTCGCCCGCATGTTACCAGTGCGTCAGTAGGGAAAAGGAAGCGTCTACGTTGGAGACGACCGGAGATTTGAGCGACTGGCGGCTGCTATTCTACATCCTCCGCTTGTAACTCTGCAATACTGCCCAAGTCCATAGCCGCCAGTCACAACGCCAACGTGCAGAGAGAGCAGGGTGGCCGCTGCACAGTAGGCTGGCAGCAGAGTACCACGGTCAGGCACTCGCCTTACCTGCCTGCATTGCAGAATTTGCAAGCTTGTAAACCAGTTTAGCCTGCTACTTTGGTGCCTTTGCTCCCATGGTGCTCTAGGCCACGGCCTAGTCGGCCTTGACCTAAATCCGGCCCTGCAGGTGATCTGTACGGAATGTTCGTTACTGAGAGTTCTATGCACAGAAGGAGGTGCTGCTTGCTTGGCAGTTGTAAAAAAGCCATTGTTTCCCACAATGCAATGAGATTCACAGACAGCAAACTGTCAGGACAGTGGTCCTGACATCACACTGTGGGAGGGGTTTCACCACAGTATCAGCCATACAGCACCCCCTGATGGTCTATTTGAGAAAAGGTAAAGATTTCTTATGGGAAAGGGGGTCTCAGCTACTAATTAAGAGAGGGAGGCACTAGGGGAGGAGAGTGCGGCGCCTTTTCCATCATCAGGCGCCCGTAGGCACGTGCCTAGAGTGCCTTATGGTAAATCTGGCCATGACCAGAGGTCAAACTCAACACTAACCTGTAGTCAAAAACCTCTTGGTGTGTATATCCAAAAGGGCGCCGAGGTAAATTGGGCAATAATAGTAGAATGACGGTAAATTACTGATATCGTACTATTAGGCTTTACCTAATTTCAGTACTAAAATATAGGGAATTATTCCTAATATTTTATTATTGTCTAACTTGACCCTATTCTCCCTTTAATCATTGCCAATATAAGCACCGCCTTCAATGCTGTAAACTCCTTCCCCTGGTAGCCATTCATCTTACTTACAATTATTACCGGGCAGCAATTTCAAAGTGGCAAATAGTTTGCAGGAAACTTCCATGCAAGATAGAATTATTAACATCTCATCTCATCTTATCGATCGGTTCTAAGATTCTGGTACATATATTGACACACACATATTTATAAAAAAAAATAATAATAAGCCAGCTAAAAGTAGGCAATGGAATACATACAAAAATTGCAATTTACGTAAAAAAAAATAGGAATACAAGAACTTTATTAAATTGTGATAAAACTCTGACATAACATTCGATAAACGTGCTTTCCTACTTTTTATTACCCATACAGTTACCATATTTGCTTTTGTGCACGAGTATTATTGTCTGTTTACAAGTTACAAAACAAAGTACAGTTTATCTGCTCTGAAAGCTACCATTGCATTTTATTGCATGGCTGCTGTATTTATATAATAAAATCTATCTAGTGATCATTCCTCAGTTTTCTCTGCTTCTCAGCACAGTACAGCTCAGTTTCGGCTGTTTGCTAATATTTACTAAATGTATCTGACAAAGGAATGTAAACAAAAGATAATGTTATCACCTCTTTGGATGCGGCCAGAAGCTGCCGACTGAAGCAAGGAGCTTTTTGCTGAAGAACAAAGTGCTGTGTTTAGCTGTTTGAATGCTGCTCTGCTACAATTTTTTGTGGTAGTATGTTTGATGCTGTAAATAATTTTCGAAACAAAAAGGAAATACTGAGTTTTCTACCAACAAATATAGCGCTAAACTTGGTAAACAAACCATACTTCCTTTTTTTAATGCAAGGTTTAATATTGCAAACAGTTTTTTTAAATCACTTTTGCTTTGAGAACTCTAGTCTCATGCTAGTTTTAAAAGTATTCTGGATTGTCAAACGTCACTCTACAGTTTATTTTCAGAAAACAGCTTTTGTGCCAATTAACCTGAGCTTTACCTCTGAATGGAAATCCTATCAAGCAGCTAATACTATGTTAGCTCACTAAATGAGTTCTGTCTATGAATCGCGCCTTAATTGCTTTGTGAGTCTACCTGCTCGTTGACCCCCAAGATGGCACCGACCTTGCCCCTCCAAGGCATGATTCCAATCTGCGCTCCGCCACCCCGCCCCTGTCTTCCTGGGCTCAGAAACTGTTGTCCTGTCAACACGGGAACTTAATTTAGAGAGACAGAAGTCCCTTTATCACAAGATAGATAATTAAGTGAGATATCCTCGTAAAATAATCCATACTGAATCACGGCCTCGGCACAAATTGCGAGCCACGGCCGCCGGCAATTAAATTTCACGTCTCGCAGCTGGGGACGTCGGCACGCGGCGCGGCGGGTCAGGTATATATACGTCCCGTTGCATCTTAAAGTTTCGGGTAGTAAATAATTTGCAGCGTTGCTTCATGGTACCTGGAATTACATGCTGAGAAATTTAATTGTTGCAAGTCCCCTGTTTAATGCAAAATAATTCTGCAGCAGCAAAATGTATTAATTTATAATTGCTGTACATATTTAAAGAGTAACAAAATTCAAAAGTTGATGTTTGAAGTTTACATGGCGGCTGGTGAGATGGAGACACGCTGGGCTTTTGTATCTTTTGACGCTCCGGGGAGGGGGAGAGAGATGCTCCCAATGGGAATCCAAGTTTTTCTCAAACTCTTTGGATATTATAAAACTAAATAGAATTGTTATCCTCTCCAGGTGGAACTGATAGGCCTAAATGAGTTTGGATAGGAGACTGGGGCGATCCACAACTAATACAATGTTGCAAATGCCAAATTTACTAATCTGTGAAACAAGTCCACTTATGAACTGTTAAGAGGTAGAGTGATCCTAAAGAAGGGATTCATGCATTGTGCAGCTGGATAGTGTAGTGGTTAAAAGCACCAGTTTTGACGTAAAGGGCCACTATCATGAAACTTGTAAAATTTTAAGTACAAGGGGCTTAATTCACTAGGACAAAAAGCATGCCTTATCCGAGTTAACTCGCCTTATCAGAGATAACACTCCTTATCAACGTTAACACGCCTTATTAGAGATAACACTCCTTATCAAAGTTAACACGCCTTATCAGAGTAGCATAGCGAGCGCTACAAACGTATGCCTGCTAATGGGCAATGACGAGAGCTCCACTCGTCCTGCCCTGAGCAGCGCTTGCTATGCTACTCTGATAAGGCGTGTTAACTTTGTGTGTTATCTCTGATAAGGCGTGTTAACTCAGATATGGCATGCTATTTGTCTCTTAGTGAATCAAGCCCATGTAATCATATACAAATAAGAAGTACATTTCTCCCAGAGTAAAATGTGCTATAAATTATTTTTCTCCTATGTTGCTGTCACTTACAGTAAGTATTAGAAATCTGACATTACCGACAGGTTTTGGACTAGCTTATCTCCTCATGGGGGATTCTCGGGGTTTTATTTATTTTCAAAAGCACTTTGTGAATACCAGTTGCTCCATGCCTCCATCCAACTGCCCAAAAAGTGTACGGTGAGCAGGGAGGCTGGCTAGCATATTTGTATAAATCGTTTTCCGGGAGTGTCTTTGTAAAGAATAAAGGCCATGCAGAGATTTCACCATGAGGAGATGAGCTGGTCCAAAACCTGTCTGTTCTGTCAGATTTCTACTGCTGACTGTAAGTGACAGCAACATAGGAGAAAAGTAATGTATGGTACATTTTATACCGGAAGAAACTTGCTTCTTATTTGTATGTGTTTATATGTATTTTAACGTTTACACTTTTTCGCCATAGAGGTCCTTTAAGCCTGGTACACACCTTCAGTTTTGGTTGACCAATCGCTGACCAATTTTACCACCTACATGTAGTATGAGGGTCTACCTACACAATCTGCTCCTTGTATTCAGTATCTGTTGACCTTCATACTCAATGGAGGTGGTAAAATTGGTCAGTGATTGGCCAATCAGAATTGAAAGTGTGTACCTAGCTTTAGCATTTGAGAGTGGCAGCCACTAAAGTCTGGTGACTTTAGTGGCTGCCACTCTCAAATGCTAAAGCTAGGTACACACTTTCAATTATGATTGGCCAATTGCTGACCAATTTGTCCACCTTCATGTAGTATGAGGGTTGTAAGAAACTATATTCCGGCACCAGCAACTCATTAGTAAGAGCTGCAAACACGACTCTCATCACAACAGTATAGGAGATAGAACTTCTGTAGGCGTCTTCCACGTTTGATGTGTTTATTCAGTAAACCGATATACAGATACAGTTCGTTACGTCTTAGCAAAGCAGATTCTTCTGTAGTAAGTCAGTTGCATTACAGCTCTTGGCTCCAGTCCTGGCAGCCAGGTTCCTCTTATGTCTATACTGCGTTACATCTAGACTACATAGGCCTGAGGCCTATCTATTATATATGTTACGGCCAGAACCCGTAGTGTGGCCACTTCGGGTTCTGGCCGGCCAATGTGCGAAGTGGCCGCAGCGCAGCGGCCAATGTTAGAAATGTAATGTTTACGCCGTGTCGCTGCGGCCAAATTGATGACAACTTTCTTAATTTAATTAAATATAGCCGGCGGCTACGTAATAGAGGAAGCCGCCGGCTTTGGCACTGCCTCTCTCCTCTCCCCCGCCCCTCTCTCTCTCATCTCCCTGCCGCTCCCATACAATATACGTAGCAGCCGGCCGGGACATGCAGCCGGAGAGTCGTTCGTCGCAGCAGGGGCAGCAGAGCGGGTAGGCTGCAGACATTGCTTCTGCCAGCACCCGCTCTGCAGGAACTGCAGGATTCCCCTGCCGCGACGAACGACTCTCGGGACACACGTGTCCCCGCCGGCTGCTACGTATATTGTATGGGAGGTGGGGGAGGGGGGATCGGGGAGAGGAGAGAGGCAGTGCGAAAGCCGGCGGCTTCCTCTATTACATTGCCGCCGGCTATATTTCATTAAATTAAGCGCGTTGTCATCAATTTGGCCGCAGCGACACGGCGTAAACATAACATTTCTAACATTGGCCGCTGCGCTGCGGCCACTTCGCACATTGGCCGGCCAGAACTAGAAGTGGCCACACTTCGGGTTCTGGCCGTAACAAAGCTGGACACGACATTAAATAAAGATAAAGTAAAGGTTGGGGCAGGAGGTGGAAAGTAAGTAAGCCCTGCAGCCTATATCCTGCCTTGAATACTCATCACTACAGAGTTAAATGGGACATCACCCGACCAGGGACGGTCCATACCTCGTCGCCTGTCATTGGCTAGGACCCCTCGTGGGGTAATGACAACCATAGACTTTACTGCGCATGGCATGGAAAATCCCATGTTCCATACCAGGTCACTTTGTTCTGTGCTAGGCTACATGTTTACAGAACAGTAGCTTATATGTATGTATGTATGTATGGGGCAGCACGGTGGCGTAGTGGTTAGCTCTCTCGCCTTGCAGCGCTGGGTCCCTGGTTCGAATCCCAGCCAGGGCACTATCTGCAAAGAGTTTGTATGTTCTCTCCGTGTCTGCGTGGGTTTCCCCCGGGCACTCCGGTTTCCTCCCACATTCCAAAAACATACAGATAAGTTAATTGGCTCCCCCTAAAAAAAAAATTGGCCCTAGACTACAGTACTTACACTACATAATATAGACATATGGCAATGGTAGGGATTAGATTGTGAGCTCCTTTGAGGGACAGTTAGTGACAAGACAATATATATATACACTGTACAGCGCTGCGTAATATGTCGGCGCTATATAAATACTAAATAATAATAATAATAATATATTGTTCCCCGCCAGCTAGTCTCACCTTGGGACTAGATAGCGCCACTAACGCCTTGGAAATGTTCAGTACCAGTTCTGCTGAACTGTCTCTTTTCTCTCAAAGAGAAAATCCCCTTAAAGGGCAATCCTGCACACCAAGCCTTTTTCACTAACTCAGTTCAAGTAACTGAGGCCTACTTAAATTATAACAATCCCCCCTTAAAGGCTTGATCAGCAGATCCCTGCTTCTGAACCCAACAGTACCTGGTTTCTTTCCTTTATGTTTCACTTTCCGATGCTCATGCTCACACACCTTCTCTGCTCTAGGTGGTTATCCCTGGGAGAGAGGGCAAGACCTCTTGGTCTTCCTGTACAGGTTCCTGAACAGATTTTGAATCCTATGAACAAATTGTGCAGGTAAACTCTCATACCATATGGAGGTGGTCAGTGATTGGCTAATCATAATTGAAAGTGTGTACCAGGCTTTTAGAGTACTACAGGAGTAAAGCACTATACAAATGTTAGAGCTTTCATTTTATTTGCTGGTAAGAGGACTAAGGAACCCCCCTTACCAGCAAATAACATGCTATGTACAGTATAATTTTGTTAACTGTGACATAGTGTGCAGCGATTGTCACTGTGTATTCCTCATGTCAGTCTGTGGCATGCTGTAGCATCGTGTGCAGCGATTGTCACTGTGGATTCCTCCTCTCAGTCTGTGGCATGCTGTGATGTAGTGTGCAGTGATTGTCACTGTGTATTCCTCATGTCAGTCTGTGGCATGCTGTAACATAGTGTGCAGCGATTGTCACTGTGGATTTCTCCTCAGTCTGTGGCATTACAGACTTACATCCAGAACCGCTGGTGTAGAGCAAGCCTATAGCTTATAAAATTTACAGAGCCATATCAACCCAACATGCAGACAGCCTGTTTCAGACTTGTGGTCCTCCTCAGTGCATGGCAGGAATTGATCTGGCTCTATGTGACCAGAACAACAGAATACCCAAGCAACAGTGGCGTAGCTAACTAAGGAACTATGGGCCCCTATGCAAGTTTTACATTAGGGCCCCACAAGCACTCACAATTGATACAGCGCACCAAAACCTGCCAATGGCAACTACAGTGTCAGAGGTGCAAGAAGGGGATGGGGAGCACTTTGTTAAAGAGACACTGAAGCGAAAAAAAAATGATGATATTATGATTTGTATGTGTAGTACAGCTAAGAAATAAAACATTAAGATCAGATACATCAGTCTAATTGTTTCCAGTACAGGAAGAGTTAAGAAACTCCAGTTGTTATCTCTATGCAAACAAGCCATTAACTCTCCAACCAAGTTTAGGCTGGAGAGGGCTGTTATCTGACTTTTATTATCTCAAGTGTTATTGTACTGTTTACTTTTCCTCTGCTAGAGGAGAGGTCATTACTTCACAGACTGCTCTAAAAGACTCATTTTGAATGCTGAGTGTTGTGTAATCTGCACATATTATAGAATAATGCAATGTTAGAAAAAACACTATATACCTGAAAATAAAAGTATGAGAATATTTTCTTTGCTGCTAATCTTCTAGTAATTATTCATAGTACACAACCAATTCACTATATCATATTTTTTTTTTCGCTTCAGTGTCTCTTTAGGGATTACCACTATTCAAAGTATCTATAGAAATGATTATTATGAGCACAGGACCAATAGAGAGCTAATGCTACAGTTGAGGGAGGGCCCCTCTGACCCAAGGGACCCAATGCAGTCGCAACCTCTGCACTCTCTATTGCTATGCTCCAGCTAAGCAGCTTGGGGTGACCTAAAACTACTAGGAAAGTTTTGATGCATTGTGGGAAACCACTGTCCCTCACGTAAAGCTGAATTATCGCAAATACCTTATTTTTTTAAGAAGGCAAACTACACTGAGCGTTGCTTTTTAGTAGGAGGGCTTTTTGGTCTCTTTTAGTCCCCCAGGGGCATTGTAATAAGGGGTGCAGAAGTAGCAACTGCATCGGGGCCCTTGGGCCAGAGGGGCCCCAAAGGGCCCTCCCTAAACTACAGTATTAGCTCTGTATTGGTCCAGTGCTCATAATAATCATTTCTATAGAAACTTTGAATAGTGGTAACCATTAACAAACTGCCCCTCATTCCCTTCTTGCACCTCTGACAGTGTAGTTGCCATTGGCAGGTTTTGGTGCCCCGTATCAACTATTATGTATAGAGTGCTTTGGGGGCCCCATTGTAAAACTTGCATCGGGGCCCACAGCTCCTTAGCTACTCCACTGTAGTCCCCTATACTTTACTAGTGGTTTGGGCATTCGGTTAAATTAGTCTACCCAATTGGATGATAATAGTAAAAAATAAAAGTACTGACTTGTTTTGTCTTGCTCTGAAAACTTTATTTTTTCTCATTCCTGACCTTCTTCATCCATACTTACTTTGTGAGAGGATGACTTCTGAGGTGAGAGTCACCCCAGGCCCTGTCAGTTGCGAAAATGTTACCCTGACATCTGCTGGACTTCCTGCTGGTTACTGAAGGTAGCTCCTGACTTTCAAGTCAAAACCCTTTGAGATAGAGTAGCATAGTTTTCAGTGAGTAACGACAGTCCATTTGTAAGACTTCCCTCGTACATCAATTATCGGATCTGTGGCAGTGCTGCAAATGTGCCTAACAAATAATTATAAACTGTGTCAGCTCAATTATTTTGTAACTTCAAATGCCACAGATAGGAAGGAGAGAGACAGAGAAAGTGAACAAATTATAGACAGGCAATAGAAGAAGAGAAAAGGAGAAAAGGTAGTAGCTGATTGACTAAATTGTTGTAGCCAATCGTCAACGCCCAGAGGCGGGACAAGGTCCTCCGGCACCCAAAGCTGAAACATCAAAGTGCGCTTCTCCATCCCTCCAACCCCAGCCATCACACACTGCTATTAGAGTAAGAGGCTCCCCGGGCCCCCCATCACCCTCTCCCCCCCCCGGCACCTTAATCTCTAGTTTTCTGATTTGCAGTCACTGCCATGTATCCCCTTTTCTTATTTCTCTCTGCTTCAAACGCAATAGGGGAATGATAGCTGAGTGAGTTGTGCGCCCCCCTCCTACACTGCGTCCTGAGGCCGGAGCCTCGCTCGCCTCTGCCTCAGTCTGGCCCTGTCAACGCCAAAACTATTGGTCATTTAGGCGCCGAGGATAAGGTTAGGAATTGGGGGGGGGGGGGGGGGTCAGGGCTAGCTACTTACAATGGAGGGTTAAGGATTGGATAGGTGCCAGGTAGTGCATAGTAAAATATTGGTAATTTTAATTATTTTACTGTTAGCATGCCAATTGATGCGGCGGCGCGGCAATAAGTACTAGAAGTGCGGAAAGCCTTATACCTAACCTGCTCTGTTGATCACGTCTCCTCCACTTCCTGGTAAGTTAGCAAGTGCCGTGCAGGCTGCCAATCACCATGCAGCTTCGCTTCAGTCCTCACATGGTGATTGGCTGGCTGCATGGCACTTGCTAACTAACCAGGAAGTGGTGGAGACGTGATCAGCGGAGCAGGTAATGTATTAGGCTTCCGGCATGTGCAATGCTTTCTGAGCGGGCCCCACCAGCAGTACTTCACTAATGTGTCTGTTACTATGGTAACGCAAGCCACGCTACTAGGGAATCCCGTGGTACTTACGCGCAGGAGTAACAGTAATATTGTTGTGCTGTTGGGGAGGGAGGAGGGCCGCTTGACACCAGGGAACTGTATAGTGAAGGGAGGAGGGCCACTAGACACCAAGGAACTGTATAAGGGAGGGGGGGGGGGGGAACCACTAGACACCAGTGAACTGTAAAGCGAAGGGAGGAGGGCCACTAGACACCAAGGAACTGTATAGGGGAGGGCCACTAAACAGCAGGGAACTGCACAGGAAAGGGAGGAGGCATTAGTAGACATGAGGGACCTGTATAAGGGTGGGAAGGGGGCCACTAGACACCAGGGAACTGTATAGAGAAAGAGGGTCTCTAGACACCATAGAGCTATATAGGGGAGGGAGGAAGCAACTAGATACCAGGTACCTGTATAGCAGTGGGAGGGGGTCACTTTATACCATGGAACTGTATAGGGGAGGGAGGACCACTAGACACTTGGGAACTGTATAGGAGAGAGAGGAGGACCACTAGACACCAGGGAATTGTATAAGAAAGGAAGAAGGGCCACTAGACAGCAGGGAACTGTATAGGGGAAGGAGGACCACTAGACATCAGTGAACTGTATAGGAGAGGTAGGAGGGGGGTCACTAGACAACAGGTAATTGTATAGGGAAGGGAGAGGAGCACTAGACACCAGTAAACTGTATAGGAGAGGGAGGGAGGAACCACTAGACACCAGGGAACTGTGTAGGCAAGGGAGTTGGCCACTAGACACCAAACACCTTTATAAGCAAAGGAGTTGGCCACTAGACATTACGGTTGGCAGACAACTTGGCTACAGTGTTAAGTCTTGGCCCACTTTGTATTTGAGTTTGACACCTGTGATCTAGTGGGAAGATAAGTAATGGAAAAGAGAGAAAGGACTGAGAAGGAGCAAAGAGAAATCAATAAAGGAGAGGGTGGAGATGATGTAGAGAGAATAAAGCAATGAGAGAATGAAGCAAAGGGAAATAAAATAAAACACAAGAGAAGAAATAGGAGAGGACAAGAGAGATGAACCAAAGAGTAGAGATGAGACTGAAAAAAATGAGAGAATCAAAAGATAATGAAAGTAGAGGGAAGAGAGAGCAACACTCAGTAATACGCCTGCTCAAAGGCAGCCTAGTCTGGATAATTGCCATTTACATTTTTGCTTCTGGAGGGGGGTGGAGGTTAAACCCAAAAGATCCCACACAAGCACAATGCAAGCAGCGCCCCTGGCAGGAAGTGACCTTAGGACCCTCCTGCTGCAGTACCGCCGCACAGTACCTAGCCACTTAGGCCGTGTGATGGGTGTGCGCGGCCGCGCTTGTCCTGCTGGCACAGAGGCACCGCAGGCCGTGTGCGGGGCCCACGGAAATGTTTTCTACATATTTAATGTATTAGCTTATTTAGTGGAAGTGAGCGGTAATCAGAGGGAACGGCATCCATATGGGAGATGGCGAATGCGGTTTCTGACGCGCTGCTGAGAGTCGGGAGGCAGCCAGGATGATGAAGGGGAGAGGAGAGCCCAGCTAAGTGGGATGAGTGTAACAGCAGATGGAGATGGCGAAAAAATTACAGGAATTTCAGGCTGGAGTAATGGCACGTGCTGGAGGAGAAACCTGCCGCATAGACAAGGGGGGGAGTATTTAAAGGGGAATAGGACAGTGAATTCAAAGGGAGATGCTGGTATAAAACATGTAGGCCCTATCCAGTTTCAAGTAAAAAAAAGTGCAGCCTCTTCAGTTTATTTTCAAAGAATTGGACGAAGCAGGCAATTTGGCCGCTCTAGTGGCGGAAGTTTAGGCGCCGCCATAGGTGCCTATTGAAATAGCGCTATTGAGGGGAGATTTGGGTGCCTGTGGTGCCTGATCAATAAGCGGGCGCTGGTTCTACTGCCCAATATTTATCTGGCGGCACAGGAGCCCAAATTAACCCCAAATGCCGCTATTTCAATAAGCGCCCTAAAAATTACATTTTGTATTTTATTTTCGGTTAATAACAGTGGTGGGCAGCGATAGGGAATTGCCGGTGCTGTTAAGGTTGGGCATGGTGTGTGTGTGGGGGGGGGGGTTAGGTGTCAGGTACGGTACTTGTGCGGGGGGGGGGGGTGTGTCAGGAAGAGTATTTGTGTGTGTGGGGGGGTCACGCATCATGTAGGGTGTGTGGGGTAGGGAATAGGGTTAGAATGGTATTTGTGTATGTGTGGGTGGTTAGGGTTAGGCATCAGGTAGGGTGTTTGCGCAGGGGGGGGGGCGGTTAGGAGTCCGGTACATATCAATTTTTTTTTCGATCTCTCTTAACACCTTAAAGAGAACCTGTACTGTCCGATTTGTACAATAAAAAACATACCAATCGAGTCACTGTGATCTCTTGGATCCCTCTTTGCCGTTTCCACCGCTCCCCGCCGTGATCCTGGCTTTTAATCGCCAGTTTTAGGCAGTGTTTAAAAACAAAAAACATGGCCGCCAACCAGGAAGTGATGTTTGTATATATATATATATATATATATATATATATATATATATGTATAGTGGGGTGTCAAAGTTTGGACATTTATTTGAGAAGTGAAATGAAGTTTATTGGATTTACAGAAAGTGTGGATATCATATATCATGTTACAGTAAACTACAAGTTTTTATTATAGTGAATTAGCTGCACTGCAGTCTGGGATTCCCACAGTTTCTCAGCATGTGACAGGCAGCTCGCTCACCCCTCAGCCTCACGAATAAACAAAGCACACAGAGCCTACAGGGGGCGTGCATAACTTGTATTCATTACAATACAACAGAGGCAGCCCATTTGGCCCAACAGAGGCAGTGCATTCCTCTCTGGGTCGACAAGCCTTGACAAAGAAAAGAAGATTAGATATATTACAGAGACAGTGCAACTAGAAAAGGCTGCAGTAATCCAGACCACATTAGAACAGGTATAGGAACTTATAGGATAGAAGAAATAAGGCTGAAAATGTTGTTACAGAGTCTCTTTAATAGTAGAATATCGATACATTTACCAATATTCTACTGTCGGCTTTCCTGGGCGCTCACACTTCCAGGCACCCTTTTATTATGTACACAAATTGGAGGAACTCACATACTATTGCCTGTCCTTCTTAAAGGACACCCAAGGCAAAAATAAACTAATGAAATAAACAATTGTCTCCATTTTCCTTCTCCTAAAAATGACTTTTTACGATATCCAAAGTTTTATTTTATGTTTAAATCTACTTTTTAAGTTTTAACTGTTTAATTGCTTTTGCTCAATGACGCATTCATTGAAGTATGCCAGAGCTAAAATCTACGAACTATTGACCCTTTTTAGAAGGTCTCTTAGTCTAATAGCAATCAGTGTGTGATGGCTGGGGTGGGAGGGACGGAGGAGAGCACTTTGGTGTTTCAGCCTTGGGTGCTGGAGGCCTGCCTACCCCCTCCCTCTACCCACCATCTGCATCAAAATCAACAGTCATATTGGACTACTAAATTACTTTATTATAAATACAATGCCCTATGCTTGTACTGCGGCTTGGCTCTATGACAATGCTCAAAATCAATGTTGGCAAACTTCTCTACGTATGTAGGATTACCTTTAAAGAGGAACTCCAGTGAAAATAATGTAATAAAAAAGTGCTTCATTTTTACAATAATTATGTATAAATGATTTAGTCAGTGTTTGCCCATTGTAAAATCTTTTAAATCCCTGATTTACATTCTGACATTTATTACATGGTGACATTTTTACTGTTGGCAGGTGATGTAGCTGCTGCATGCTTTTTTGGCAGTTGGAAACAGCTGTAAACAGCTATTTCCCACAATGCAACACGGTTCACAGACAGGAAACTGCCAGGAGTACCACGGTCCTCAGAGTTTCCTATGGGAGGGGTTTCACCACAATATCAGTCATACAGAGCCCCCTGATGGTCTGTTTGTGAAAAGGAATAGATTTCTCATGTAAAAGGGGGTACCAGCTACTGATTGGGATAAAGTTCAATATAGGGTCGGAGTTTCTCTTTAAGTTCACAAACCATTTTCTAACTTAAGGTGGTATGTACTGTAACTCAGCATTTCTGCTTTGTTCTAAAATATTATTTACAGCGTAAACATTCTGCTACCACAGAAAAAAAAATCAAAGAGAGCACTTTGTTCTTCAGGCCCGTTTCACACTGCAAACCGCCAAAAACAGGCCTTCGGTGAATACTGCTTTACTACGCGGTATTCCCCATCTGGCTTTAGGCCAAGCAGGAAGTGATGCGGGCCTGCGGTCACTTCCTGCTTGCAGGGTATGCAGAAGTGCACAGAAGCATGTTGTAAAAATACGCTTCCGCATATGCACGCCGCAACATCGCATCAGTCATTTTTTTCACAGAGGAGCTGTCAGCCATACTATCTCTGAAAAAAAATCACATATATAAGTATATAAATACTTGCTCTACTTACATAAGAAATGTATTGCACTGCCCGCATTTTGATTTTAGTAATTTTTCTACAGTAAAAAAAAGAGAAAATCCTACTTAGCATTTCCCATTTTAACTGTGGCTATTTTGAAGCCAATTCTGATGTAATATCCGCCCTTAGTCTCCTCTGCCTGATTTGCCCGCCCTTCACTATAGAAAGTGCATTGTCTCAGCATGAGAAATATAGGCCAATCAGAGAGGAACAGAGGTGTGGGAGGGGAAAACAGAGGATTCAGCCAATCAGGCTGCATTAGTTAAAGCGGAACTGTAGATAGAAAATAAATACACTGTTTCACTTACCTGGGGCTTCTGCAAGCCCCCAGCAGCCGTCCTGTCCCACGCCGGGCCTGCCCGAGCCTCCATTCTCCCGCCGCCACTCCGTCCCTCGACTTGTAAGTCGATGCCAGCGCAGCCCTGCCAAGCGTATCCTTTCTTCGCGTTCCCCCTCTGCAATAGCGGGGAACGCAAAAAAAGGACACGCGTGGCCAGCGCTGCGCAGGCGCAGTGGCCCGGCGGTGAAACCGAAAGTAGATGGCGGCGGGAGAATGGAGGCTCGTCGAGAAGCGGCGCGGGACAGGATGGCTGCTGGGGGCTTGGGGAAGCCCCAGGTAAGTGAAACAATGTGTTTATTTTCTATCTACAGTTCCGCTTTTAGTCTGAGGGGGAGTAAGGAAGCAAAACAGGACAACCCAGCATGCCCTGCAACTTCTCTTTTGTGTACCAAAGTTTGTGTGTACCAAATAAGAGTCAGGTAAACTGGGGAATGATCATTTATCAACAAGAAAAGTAATAGTGATTTTAACTTTTGGATTGCCTGATTAGCATCCTTATTACTTGTTTACCAGATAAAAATAAAGACTTGATTTTATACACGACAGTTACACTTTAAACAACCCCACATCTCCATAGACAAACATGACTTACGTGCCGACGCAGATCGCAGCAACTCAATACAGAAGCCGTGAAGTAACGTAGTTTTGGACCTGCGACAGGGATGCAGCGAAAACGTCACTTCCGTCGCATCGTGCTGTAACGTGGCCGTATGAAAGTCTCCATAGACTTTCATTGCCCAGCAGTGGGGTGCGGTGAAGATAATGCACCGCCCCAATGTGAAAGGGCTCTCAGTGGAAAGCTTCTGGCTACATCCAAAGAGGTAATAACATTATCTTTTGTTTACATTCCTTTGTCAGTAACATTTAGGGCCCATTTCCACTGGAGCGGTTTCCGCTCCAAACCCGCAGAGTTTCCCCACACACAAATGGCATGGGGAAACTCTGCCATAGGAAACTATGGTGCCGCAGGCCGAATCGCTTGCGCTAGAGATTCATCCGAAACTGCCCACAGTTTTTGCGAGGGAGGCTGCGATTCCCATAGCTGTGCATGGCATGGCTTCTGGGATTCGCTTGCGATCCCGCACACCCGAAGTGACGCCACGCGTCTCACTGCCACGTGCGGCACAAGTAGAAACGGGCCCTCAGTAAACACTGAAACTGAGCTGTACTGAGCTGAGAAGCAGAGAGAGCTGAGAAGTGATCACTAGATAGTTTTTAATATATAAATATAGAAGCTATGCAAAAAATGCAATGGCAGCTTTAAGAACAGATACACTGTACTTTGGGAACTTGTAATTTGTAAATAGACAATATTACTTGTGCACAAAAGTAAATATGGTAACTGTATGGGTAATAAAAAGCAAGAAAACACATTTTTATTGAATGTTATGTCAGAGCTTGTGGAGGCTGCCATATTTATTTCATTGTAAACAGGCAGGTCTGGCAGCCCTGCTGATCTATTTGGCTGCAGTCAGGGCCGGATTTACCATAAGGCACTGTAGGCTAGTGCCTACAGGCGCCTGACAATAGAAAGGCGTCTCATTCCCTTTCTCGGGTGCTTTACTTCTGACTTACCTATGCAGAGTCCCGAGTGGAGTGTAAATAAGAGGCTACTCAACAGGTCTTGGCATTCCAGTGTCTCATGCTCCCTGTCACCTCCTTTCAACCAAAAAGATGGCTGCCCTCATGAAATCACAAACATTTGCCTGTTCTTTTAAAACAGGGTGGGTAAGAGATTATATTACCTATCTATTCTAATTAACATAACTAATGTAACTTAATGACAGTATGTTTGTTTAGGCTGGAGTTCCTCTTTTAGGAAGAAAAGACAGCTGGGACAGCCAGCACAAGTGTGGTGCAGTTTGGTGGGATTTTTGTAGGTTAATGGTGGGCGAAGTCTAGGGTGCCAGGACATCTGTGCCTACGGTCTCCTGTGAGGTAAATCCAGGCCTGGCTGCAGTAGTGTCTGAATCACAGCCCTGAAACAAGCATGCAGCTAATCCATATCTAATGTACATGCTTGTTCAGGGTCTATGGCTAAACGTGTTAGAGGCAGAGGATCAAGAGGACAACCAGGCAATGTGCATTGTTTAAAAGGTACAAATATGGCAGCCTCCATATCCCTCTCATTTCTAGTGTACTTCAAGGTAGAAAATGATTTGTGTAGCATCATTATGTTACATCCATTTAAAAAGCAAAAAAAAAAAAATAGAGTTAGATTTTAAAGGACCACTTCAGCATAAAAAGTAAGCCGATAAAATCTGACAGAACTGACAGGTTTTGGAGTAGTCCATCTCCTCATGGGGATTCTCAGAGTTTTCAAAAGCATTTCCTAAAAGGCAGTTTAACTGCCAAAATAGTAAGATACCAGCCAGCCTCCCTACTCATTTGCACACTAATTTGTTAGTTAGACTTAGAAACTGACGTTCCAGTAATGCTTTTGAAAACAAAGAAAACTCTGAGAATCCTTCATGAGGAGATGGACTAGTCCCAAACCTGTCAGTTCTGTCACATTTTAACTACTTACTTTTTTTGCTGAAGTGGTCCTTCAATAACTGGAAATACGTACTTGGATTTCTTGTTCTAGGCAACTGTTCCATGTTTGGTCCCATTACATGTTACATTGCCCTTGTCTCCATCGATCATTGCCAGAGGTCATTATTGTTTGCTGCAGGTGTCTTGTTTTTTGACCCTAACACAAGACGGCAACGCTGCAGATGTGACAGCTCAGCAGAATTATCCTCCTACATATGTGACTACAGAGCATCAGTCTTATCTCTGCGACAGCAAGGAATCATGGGAAGAAAACCAGAAATGACAGTCATAATTCTTAGTAGGCCCCGTTCACACTTGCGGTTCGAGTCCGCAAGGGTCCGGGGGCCGCAAAGAGACTGTACGGGTCTCTGCGGTGGCCACAAGTTGCGGATCCGGAATGTATCAGTTCCGGCTACAATAAAGTAGCCGGAACTAGATACATTGCAGTGCCAGAAAGGCACCGCAAGCATGGGGGATACCGGCGAGTAGTCCGGGCCCCCTAAGTGGCATAGGACCGGTGCTGGAAGCATCCGGTCTTATTGCCAGTGTGATGGGAAACATCCGTTTCTCATTGCACAGCATGGGCCACATGCGAAGGGTCAGGATCCGGCCCGGGTCCGCAGCCGCACCGGGACGGACGGCAAAAATGGAGCATGTCGGAAAAAAGCCGGACCGTCCCGGAGCTGCGATCCGGACGGTCGCACGAGTGTGAATGGATACATTGATTAACAATGTATCCATTCACCATCCGCTGTGTACGGAGCGTTCCGGGTCCGGGGAAGCCGGCCCCGGAACGCTAATGTGAACCGGGCCTTATGGATATGCTTCTCTGAGTTTGTAGAAGGGCTTACAGGCATTTTGTGTTAAAGTGGACCTGAACTCTTGCACTGGACAGAAGGAAAAACATATAGAAAATCACCCTGTATGTATTAGGATAGTTTAACCCGTCCAATTCCCCCTCATCTGTGACTAATCACAAGTTTTTTGATCCTTTAGCTGTGTCAGCTGACTGCCATGGCAAATAACTCATTTTCAAGCACAGGATGTTAAAGGGAACCTTAATTGTGGGTGGGGGGGGGATTCACTTAACTGGGGCTTTCCCAAGCCTCCAGCAGCAGTCCTGTGCCCGCGCCGGTCCTTCGGTGCCCTCCAGTCTCCCTCCGCAGCTAAGTTTCGTTTTCGGCCGACTGCCAGTCGTCCTCCGGCAAAGCGTCCTCTTCTTCCGCATTCCCCGTCGGCTTTGGAACTCTCAGTATACAAACATTCCTCAGAGCTGCACCTGGCAGGACTAAAGATGTCGCCTCCTGTGATAAATTTCAGAATGTAAATCAGAGTTTGCAATTGGAAAATATCGGCTAAATAATTTAGTGAAGTGAATATTGTAAAAAAAAATAGGCAATTTTATTAATTACATTATTCTCACTACTGGTCCTCTTTAACTGAAAACGGATTGGTTGATCTGGGAAAATGCGAGACTTCTGCTTGAGTTTACTTTGCGCCTCTCTTGGTTAAATCTGCGCCCCCTTTTAGGGAGATATCCTTTGTGGGTACTCTCAAGATGGGGCGACGCGGTGAAACCAATCTCTCAGTAAAGGAATGAGTATTATTCATTGTAAAATGGTAGTCTGAACGTGTCAGGATAAGGCAATGAATATGGATCTGGGTGATATGAGATCGCACTCGTGTTGTGTCGCGTGAGGTGTTACAGGCAGCAGGTAGTGACAAAAAGACTCAAAATATAGGAATATTTGTAGTTGCCCTACTTTTGTTTTTTTTTACTTTTCACTTGTTATATTTGAGTTGTGGAATATCCTGAATGCCATTTTTCTTATTTTAAAGGGGGCTTAGATGCTTTCCTTGCGTTGAAAGACATCCATGGCTACAATTACTAGGTAATGCCTAATGATGTTGATCCAGGGATTTTATCTGATTGCCATCTGGAGTCGGGAAGGAATTTTTCCCTTTAGGGGCTAATTGGACCATGCCTTGTAAGGGTTTTTTTGCCTTCCTCTGGATCAACAGGGATATGTGAGGGAGCAGGCTGGTGTTGTACTTTATACTGGTTGAACTCGATGGACGTATGTCTTTTTTCAACCAAAATAACTATGTAACTATGTAACTATATAACTCTCCTCCCCAGATAGAAAGGAATCTGTGGAATTCAGTCAAAAGACGTGGCTTTGGCTCATAAGCAATTAACTTTTTCTCCTGAATTATCTCCTAGGTCCTAGGAGGTAATTTTTATCTTCTTTTTAAAATAACTTTTCAGCATTTAATAATTGAAAAAGTACCCAAAAGTTGAAGAAAAAAGTACTGTCAAAATTATTTTGCGTCTTTTCTTGCTTAAAGAGAATCTGTACTCTAATATTCTTACACTAAAAAGCATACCATTCTATTCCTTATTTTCTCCTGGGCCCCTCTGTGCTGTTTCTGCCACTCCCTGCTGCAATCCTGGCTTGCAATTAATAGTTTTAGGCAGTGTTTACAAACAAATGACATGACTTCTAACCACAGTATCATAGGCTGAGAACAGCTCACTGTGTGACTCATGCAGAGCTTGGAGGGGGTGTGTAAAGCTTCTGCCAATGACAAACAGTGCTGCACATTCTACACATTCTAGCCTGAGCCCGACAGACACCACAGAGGAAAGGAGATAAGATTTAGTACAGAGACAGTGCAAGTAGGAAAGGCTGCAGTAAGACAGACCACATTGGAACAGTAATAGGAACTTATAGGACAGAAGAAATAAGGCACAAAAATTTGTTACAGAGTCTCTTTAATGAATGTTTAGGCTGCTTTCACAGTGGGACGTTACAGGCGCATGTTAGAGCAGCCTGTAACGCAGCCCAACTCACAGTAATGAAAAATCAATGGGCTGTTAACAGTGCCCACGCTGCGTTACAGTGTAACGCTGGACGTTCAATGTAGGTGCAGCATGCTGTGCGTTATATGCGGTTTTAGCTAAGTTAGACTGTTTGCACATGCTCAGTAAGGGGAGAGTCTGCTATTGTGTCTAGCCACATGGCTAATTAATATTCACTGCACTGTAGTGTTGTCCAGATCATGAACTATTCGGATCTTTGATCCGGATCTTTTTTGTGAGTCGAATCATCCGGATCACCACAATGAAGGATTCGGTTCACAGTGGTTGTCTGGAAGAAACAGGAACTGCAGCTTCTGTGCACAAGCACAATCTTCTTGCTGCATCTCTCCCTTCCCTATTAGCACCCTCAATGTGCCCTCATTCTCCTGCACCTCTCACTCTGCTGCACCCCCTGCTTCCTGCTTCCCTAGTAAAATGGTTCAAAGATTCGGTTCAAAGATCCGGATCTTTTCAATGATCCGATTCGAATCATCCGAATCATTGAAAAGATCCGGACTTCCCAGGATAGCACCAAGAGCCCCATAACGCGGCTCAATCTGACGTCCAACTTCAACACCCCCATGCGTTGCGTTAGGGGCGCGTTATGCGACCTTAACCTCCCCTAAAACGCAACGTCTTGGTGTGAAAGAGGCCTAAAACTGCATTTTATGACAAGGGCCCATATGCAATTAACTTTTTCTCTTAACTTTTCTTCTAGGTGATATTTTCAAACGTGTCAATAAAATGCCTTTGAAACCACCAGCAAGCAAGAGAATACGTAAAATAATTTTGATGGTACTTTTCCTCATACTTTTTGGTACTTTTTCAATTGCAAAGTGCTGAAAAGCTATTCTTAAAGTGAACCTCCAGACTAAAAATCGACTCAGCAGCACTGAAAAGGATTTGTATTTCTTTAACAGTTTCACAGCATCAGAACTTTGCTTCTCTTATACAAGCCTCATTTTTAGCTGCACAGAAGCAGTGGCGTTCTGTCAATTGGGCGCTAGGGGGCGTGGCGCACCGGGTGACATCCCAGAGGGGGGTGTCAAAATGGCCAGCCCAGGCTAGAGACAAGTAAAGTCCATATCAGGGTTGCCAACTGTCCAATGAAACTAAGTTGTCACTAATCGTACTGCCGAAAAGGGTGCCCATTAACACAATCTTGCACACAGCAGTACAGGCATTATGATCCCCGAGCGGCTAAAAGACAGATGACATTACAGGCATCCTCCTGTCTGTTCCTCCCTCTCTTGTCTCTCTCCTCTTTCCCGCCCTCCAATCAGAGTAAGGGCCTGTACACACTGAAAAACGCAGGCAAAAACGCAAGCGCATGCGTTTTTAAAAACGCAACGCAAGCGTAGCAGTGTGTACAGGCCCTTACAACTTTCATCTGTAGCTGCAGGAGAGTGTGAGTGCGTGTGAGCTCCATGGGGGTCAAGTATGGTGCTGCGGCAGTTAAACCTCTATCCTATCTAAATCTCCGGAGCAGGTATCCATCTAACATAGGTTAGAAATAGGAGGGTGCTGCCTGCAGCCTGACACATACAGCTGGGGGAGGAATGGACCGAGTAGGAGAGGTGGCTGCAAAACTCTGCGCTTTATTACTTTGAGTTGGTGAGCACAGGAGAGACAGCAGTGCTGGCTCAGTTACAGGCTGTCAGCATGCTGTGCACTGCTGTCTCCTCTGTTTCCAAACTGAAAGAAAGTGCAGGGCTCTGACAGCAAATCAGTCTCCACAGTCCGTTCCTCCCCCAGCTGGAAGAAGTCCTCTGTTAGCTGGGGTCGGTCTCCTGCACAGGGACTGAGCTGCCTCTTATCTGATCCCAACACACTAGGGACAGTTGGACACTCAGCATCCAGGGACTGAGACTGAGAACTAATCTGTAATATCTGGGAAAGAAGGATTACTCCCAGCATGTTTGTGACTGCCAGGAAATGGAGTGATAGTGTTGTGTTTTCCATGTGAAACTGAGGCTCAGAAGTGCATCCATCAGCCCTGAGGTCAAATCCTGTCACATGGCTAGTGCTAAACTAGTGGGAAGCCACTGGATCCTGCAGAGGCTCTCATGTCCTCCAGACCATGGCTGGCCACTGCTGTCCGGGACCCTCTTGGAGTTTGTGTCCATGCTCCCTGTTATGCACGTGAACAAGTACAGTCATGCCTGCGCAGTAAGCCAGAGCCGCTTGTCCACCACTGACTTAGTGCACTGGTGGCGATACTGTATTTGCGCAGGCACAGTTCAGCCGTCCTCAGCGGAGAGTGTGGATGTGAACTTCAAGAGGGTCCCGGGCAGCTGTTGTGGTCAGGACGAGGACATGGGAAGCCTCTGCAAGATCCAGCGTTTTCCCTCTTATTTTTTATTCTTCTTTTTTACATCCCAACCTACCTCAGGTACATTTTAAGTAGCAACGATTTACCTTTTTGCTTGAATGCAGCGCTCTTGTAATATTCGGTGACATACAGAAGCATCTTTTTCAAGGGCATATATACCTAATGCCTAGCTAGACCTGCTGGAATACACGAAAGTCAAATTAATTATGCTGCTCCTGATGTGATGTCGTGTCAGTTCCTGTTAAATTTGGGATTGCCGCTTCCTCCTGTGTTGCAGCCTGGGAGGAGCCGCCACACTAAGCTGGAAGCAGTGATGTGTAGTGGATGCCGGCCCGCAGCCTGGCCTGGGATGGTAAAAAGAAAAACTGCAGCGGTGGCACTTGGCGGTGCCGAGGTGGTAACTTCACGCACTCAGTCTCTTAGCCGTAGCCAGCCACTTGTGTAGGCACGCAATGGAATTTGAGTGACCAGCCGCACCGCCAAGTACCACACTGCCACTATTCCACCATTTCCTTCTTCAACATCAAATGCAGGCAGATTGGGCAGGTCGAGAGGCAAAAGGGGGACACTTGACCTTCCTCAGTTGGCAGTGGCACTATCTGTCTGAGAGTACATAGTCATGTCACTGACTGTCCTCAGAGGAGCTCACAATCTAATCCTACCATATTCATAGTGTAATGTCCTATCATATTATTAATATTATGTATTTATATAGCACTGACATCTTCTGCAGCATTGTACAGAGTACATAGTCATGTCACTGGCTGTCCTCAGAGGAGGTCACAATCAAGTCCTACCATAGTCTCATTCTAGCGTCCTACCATATTATTATTATGTATTTATATAGCACTGACATCTTCCGCTGCACTTTACAGAGTATATAGGAATGTCACTATCCTTAGAAGAGCTCACAATCGAATCCTAACACTGTCTAGCTGTCACGCTCACTACTTTGCCTTTTTTTTCCTTGGAGGGGGGGGGGGGTGTCTGCGGATATCCAGCACCGGGTGTTAAATATCCTAGGTACGCCACTGCACAGAAGGAAACTGCCCGGGCATTTTCCCCTGATGCTGTGCAAAGCATGATGGGATTTCTGATGATGTTGTTCTTGTTCTGCTGTTTTGGTGCAATTTTTTTTTTTACATTTTTAATTTGACATTTGAAGCATAGCGCACAGCTGGGAGGGGTGATCAGGACACAGGACAGTTGGAAATGTGTCTCCTGCTCCTTGTCACCTCCTTTCAACCAAAAAGATGGCTTCCCCTATGACAAAGATGGCAGCCCCCATGAATCACAAACATTTGCCTGTTCTTTTAAAACAGGGTGGGTAAGAGATTATATTACCTATCTATTCTAATTAACATAACTAATGTAACTTAATGATAGTATGTTTGTTTAGGCTGAAGTTCCCCTTTAACAGCAGATGAAAAATTAATGTATATTCTGGCGTGTAAGACTACTTTTTAACCCTTGAAAATCTTCTGAAAAGTCAGGGCTCGTCTTATACGCCGGGTGTCATTGATGCGGGGTGATACGCCCCATCCTGTTACTGCCTCTCAGATCTCGCTGCTGAGGACTGTAGTGAAGCGGCGCAGGCGCACATGTGTGAGATCTGTGAGGCAGAGAAGGAGGTAAATAGGATACAAGGGCGGGCCAGACGAGTGAAAGAGGCGTGTTTTATTAGCACACCACAATCTTCCATACCGCTCTGATAACTAGGTAGACAAGGAGAGCTGACCAATGCACTTAGGGAGAGTTGACCAATCCAACCAGTCAATCGCCGATATACTGTCATCTACCACTATATACTGTTATCTACCAGCACCAGTATCTGTTCATACATAGCACCAGTATATGATGTTTTTTTACTTTTATTTGGTGTGCGCTGGAAGAGGGGTAGTCTTATACGGCGAGTACATCCCAAACTCTATATTTTAACTGGAAAAGTTGGGGGGTCGCCCATTCATCTTATACGTCAGAATATACGGGTATCTCCTAGGAGAGAACCCAGGAGAACAGTAGATTGCATATGGGTCAGTGGGCCCAATCCTATTCACTTTTTCCTCCTAAGTTTTCTCCTAGTTGATAACGTTACATCTTATTGATAAAATGCCTTTTTTAGCCACCAGCAAACAAGAAATTATTCTGACAGCACTTTTTCACCTACATTTTGGAGTGGATAATCCAGTCAGAGCACCTGATCTGCATGCTTGTTCAGGGTCTATGGCTAAAGACACAAGATCGGTGGGACAGCCAGGAAACTTGCATTGTTTAAATTGAAATAAATATGGCAGCCTCCATATCCACTTATACCTCGGTTCCCCTTTAAAGTGAATCTGAAGCCAGAAATTAAAAGAAACAAAAACACACAGATACTTACCTAAGGAGAGGGCAGGCTCTGGGTCCTATATAGCCTCTCCTCTCTTCATCCCCTTGTCCCCCCGCAGTTTCAACCGTTTAAATCTCTTACTGTGGGAGGCTTCGGGAGCCCAGTGTTCCCGTAGATGGGCAGCTCTCTACTACGAGTGTTCGCGTATTCGCAGTATAAGGGGGCTCATCTTTGGGAGCCTGAGTGCTCCACCCGCCGTGGAAGCATGCAGTCTCTGGGGAGAAGCAGCTTGTTGTGCTGTGTGAGGAGCCTGACAGTGAGTGAGGATGAGGTGGCAGGAGAGCAGCAGTGTTTCGTTTGACTTGCACAGCAGAAGGGAGGAGTTGGCACTGCTGTCCTGTCTGAGGAGGAATGGAGTGGCTGAGGGTGAGAAGTGTGTTTGTCACAGACTCTTAGCCATCCAGTGTGCTGTTGTATTGAGCTGCAGCAAGTCATGTGAGAACATTAAATGAAGCAGAGTAAATTGCCGGGTGCTGTGCGATCATTCCAAATCAGGAGAAGGGGGGGTCGTATCCTCACAAGTTTGCAGAGCAGGGACAAGGTCCTCCAGCACCCAAGGCTGAGACACCAAAGTGTGCCCCTCCATCCCTCCCACCCCAGCCGTCACACACTTATTGCTATTAGACTAAGAGGGCCACAGGGTCCACAACCTCCCCAACACCTTAATATCTAGTTATCTGGCTTGCAGTCACTGCTATCTATCCCCTTTTCTTATTTCTTTCTGCTTCATACACAATTAGGAATGACAGCCGAATGAATTGTGCGCCCCCTCCTACACTGCGCCCTGAGGCTGGAGCCTCTCCAGCCTATGCCTCGGCCCGGCCCTGCAAGTTTGCCTCGGGCAGCAAAAAGTCTAGAACCGGCACTGGAAGGCTCTATAGGACCCCGATCCTCCCCCCCTCCCCCCCCCCCCCCTCCCCAGATAAGTATCTGCTTTTTTTCTTTAATTTTTGGCTTCAGATTCAGAGGAACTCCAGCCTAAACAAACATACTGTCATTAAGTTACGTTAGTTATGTTAATTAAAATAGATAGGTAATATAATCTCTTACCCACCCTGTTTTAAAAGAACAGGCAAATGTTTGTGATTTCATGGGGCAGCCATCTTTTTAGTTGAAAGGAGGTGACAGGAAGCATGAGACACAGTTCCAACTGTCCTGCGTCCTGCTCACCCCTCCCAGCTGCTAGGCAACGAGAACAACAACATCAGAAATCCCATCATGCCCGGGCAGTTTTCTTTGATGGGGTGGAGCTTAGGTTGTACATCTAAAAATGAGGATTGGGTAAGAAAAACAAAGTTCTGATGCTGTGAAACTGTTGAAGAAACACCAAGCCTCTTCAGTTCTGCTGAGTAGATTTTTAGTCTGGAGGTTCACTTTAAAGAAAACCTGAACTGAAAATGAAAAGTCAAAATAAACATATACAAGTCATACTTAACTCCCGTGTAGTCTACTCCTCAATCTCTTTCTCCTTTCCCGCATCCTGTTTGTCCACTGTGATCATTGGAATTCTCCGTCCTCCATTTTAAAAATGGACATTACCACATAACAGCTTTCTGGTCAGCACACTGTTAAACTGTAACATCGCCCACTTGAGCCATAGGGAAACATGGACACATCAGTTCTCCTCTCAGCTGTGACTGACAACAACTGATAAATAAATGACAGCAACTGATGTATTTTAGTTCTGACAAAATGTTGTCAGAACTGGAAGGGATCATTGTCAGAAGAAAATGGTGAGCTTCTGAGAGGAACTGATGGCAAGGTAACTATGTAATGTTCATTTGAAGTTACCTCATGTGTTTATTTTAAATAATTTTACTCAGTACAGGTTCCCTTTAAGTCTTCACAATTTCCAACTAAAAAAAGGTCAAAGCTGACTGGGTCAACTGGAAGATGACTTTATGTCTTAGTATTCATGGAATGTTGTGCTGCCGGAGGTCACGGCCTAGAGGGAGCGTCGCCCCTCTCCCAGCACTTCCTGCAGCCCTGATGGCTACAAGGGCAGAGCTGAGTGCCTGGCGGGGGGACGTGTCAGGGCAGCGTCATTAGGAAATCTGCGCTCTGCATGTGATTAATTAAGAAGTACTTGATTAAAACTGTCGGCGAGATCTCTAAATCACAAGGAGAGGTAGGGATATTTGACTGGGATTGATTAATCTCTCCACGCAAGAGCGCCATTGCCATGCGAGTCACATCGCCGCGCACGCAGCTCGCCCCTGCCCAGCCGTCCACAAATTCCTCCTCATTGTGCGGCCAAGCTAATAAGCCTAAAGAGGAGATGGTGGCGATTGCTGTGTGCGTTTGTGTCATTCAAATGTTAATTAGCCAGAAAACACAGGGACAGGTCTTGAGCGGTTTTTTGAGGAGCGTGGTGTAATATACAAATGAGCTTGTTGTTGATTTAATTATACATGAAGTATGACAAACATACATCGCGGGAGACGCGGCAGCGGCGACAGCGCAGCACTGAGACTCGGTGACATGGCATCAGGAAGTTGAGACGCTCCAAGATGAAAGACGCAGATGTGTGTTTAATGAATATTAACTTGCGGCAAGGAATCAAAATAAAAGCTTACTAGTCTACGAGGCTGAAGTCTCACCCCCAATGGATCGGTTCACAGCCTGCGAACATTTAAAGGGAACCTGAAGTGAGATGGATGTAGAGGCCGCCATATTTGCTAAATATGTCAGATAGCTTGGCAGGCCTGCTGACAGGCTCAGATTTACATCACAGGAGCCTATAGGCACAGATGTCCTGGCACCATAGACTCCGCCCTCCATGAACCTACAAACCCCACCAAGCTGCACTGCAAGTGTGCTGGCTGTTACTTTTCCCTTATTTCCCTTGCCCGTCATAGGGCGCTACAAGGGCCCCTTAGTATTAGGTAGCCAGAGGTGCCCTCAGTATTAAGTTGCCTAGAACTGAAGGGAGATCTCATCAGTCAAATGCAAAGAGCAGGGTGAGTAACCTCTCATTTACACTCCGCTCAGGACTCTGCATAGGGAAAGAGAGAGGAAGACACTCGGGGAGGGGAGTGAGCCGCCTTTGCATAATCAGGCGCCTGTAAGCACGTGCCTACAGTGCCTTATGCTAAATCCGGCCCTGCCTGCTGATCATTCATGCATTAACGGCGTCGGACTGGGAGGTGGAAAAGCTGAGGAAATCCACCTGCTTGCTAAGCGGCAGTAATCAGGTGTTGCTGCTCACAGTGAAGACTTGCTGCAGGTTTCTATTGGGAGTGATAACACAGGGTTACTGGCGCTTGGTCAACAGGTGAATTTCTTTAGCTTTTCCAGCTCCCAGTCCCACACTATGCATCAGTAGTGTGTGAATCACACACCTGAAACAAGCATGCAACTAATCCAGTCAGACATATCTGATCTGCATGCTTGTTCAGGGGCTAAAGCTAAAAGGATTAGGGGCAGAGGATCAGCAGGGCAGCCAGGTAATTTGTATTGTTTAAAATTAAATAAATATTCTCACAATCGAATCCCTAGCATTGTCACATCTCTTTGTATGTATCGTGTAACGAATGGAGGGCCAATTTAGGGGAAGCAAATTATCTGTATGTTTTGGGGATGTGGGAGGAAAACGGAGTGCCTAGAGGAAATCTCTGTAAACAAGGGGAGAACATACAAACGCTGTGCAGATAGTGCCCTGGCTGGGATTCTAACTGGGGACCCAGCGCTGCAAGAGTGCTAACCATTACATCACTGTGCTGCCTGTATGATACTAAACCTTAGTGGCTATTTGGATGGTACTAAATCATCAATGCTGCCTATATGGTTCTAAATCTTAGTGACTGTCTGTGTGGTACTAAACCTTAGTGACTGCTTGCATGGCACCAAACCTTAGTGACTGCCTGTAGGATTACAAACCTTAGTGACTGCCTGTAGGATTACAAACCTTAGTGACTGCCTGTAGGATTACAAACCTTAGTGACTGCCTGTAGGATACCAAACTTTAGCGATTGTCTGTACAATACAATACAATACAATACAATAACATTTCTATAGCGCTTTTCTCCCATAGGACTCAAAGCGCTTAGGCTCTCTCAGATTCAGTAATTAGTAGGATGAAGTATTCACACAACAAAAGTTATATTTCTGCAAATGCCAGACTGAACAGGTGGGTTTTCAGTCTGGATTTAAACACGTCCAGGGATGGGGCTGTCCTGATCTGTTGAGGTAAGGAGTTCCAAAACGTAGGGGCAGCATGACAGACGGCTCTGGGACCAAAAGTTTCTAAGTGGACTCTGGGTATGACTAGATTATTAGAACCTGTGGATCTGAGAATGCGGGGATTGCTACGCAGCTGTAACATATCTTTCATGTATCCAGGGCCTAGATTATTCAGGGATTTAAATGTCAGTAGGGTACCAAACCTTAGTGACTGCCTGTAAGGTACCAAACCTTAGTGACTGCCTGTAAGGTACCAAACCTTAGTGACTGCCTGTAGGGTACCATACCTTAGTGACTGCCTGTAGGGTACCATACCTTAGTGACTGCCTGTAGGGTACCATACCTTAGTGACTGCCTGTAGGGTACCATACCTTAGTGACTGCCTGTAAGGTACCAAACCTTAGTGACTGCCTGTAAGGTACCAAACCTTAGTGACTGCCTGTAGGGTACCATACCTTAGTGACTGCCTGTAAGGTACCAAACCTTAGTGACTGCCTGTAAGGTACCAAACCTTAGTGACTGCCTGTAAGGTACCAAACCTTAGTGACTGCCTGTAAGGTACCAAACCTTAGTGACCTTAGGACACCAAACCTTAGCAGTTGTTTCTTTTTGGTAATTCTATAGCAAGAGTGGAACAACAGTTAAATACAGTACTGTAAATACGATATATGGACGACAGTGTCTTCAGAAGGTTTGCGTTATTACATTTCAGCTTCAACCCTATCTAGCTTATGTTATTGTAAACGGCTTATGTAATTCATACAAAACGTCTAATTTATCCAGATTGTACTATTTCAAATTTGTGGGAACTTTAATGGGAACGTGGCTCAGTGATAAAGAGTTGGTGTTGTCTGTTATGACCTACAAATTGGTTTTGTTACCGTTCATTGTGATGGTTTTGCAACCTTGACGGGGGTCACTCATTGTCTTCTACTCTAGGATGCTTAGCTTAGCAAAACACCATGTATCTCACATCTGCCTATGACAGCAGCTTCACTTTCTGCCGATCGCGGCTTCAGCAATGACCATCTGAGATGAGGGTCAGAAAGACAATTCTATTTACACCTTTAATAGACCGCCACTCTTCTCGTTTGCCAATGGACAGCAAAAACGTTATCTAAAATTGGTACAAATTCTGCACTGCTTTGTGGTTGCAGTAGCTTAAAGAGGAACTTCAGCCTAAACAAACATACTGTCATTAAGTTACATTAGTTATGTTAATTAAAATAGATAGGTAATATAATCTCTTACCCACCCTGTTTTAAATGAACAGGCAAATGTTTGATTTCATGAGGGCAGCCATCTTTTTGGTTAAAAAAAGGTGATGGGGAGCATGAGACACAGTTCCAACTGTCCTGTGTGCTGATCACCCCTCCCAGTTGCTAGGCAACGTGAACAACAACATAGGAAATCCTATCATGCTTTGCACAGCATCAGGGAAAAACCGCCCAGGCAGATTTCTTTGATAGGGCGGAGCTTAGCTAAAAATGCAGCTAAAAATGAGGCTTGGGTAAGAAAAACAAAGTTCTGATGCTGTGAAACTGTTAAAGAAACACCAAGCCTTTTCAGTTCTGCTGAGTAGATTTTTAGTCCGGAGGTTCACTTTAAAGAAAATGTCCGTGATATGCTAAATAAAAGTATTTGCCTAAGTTACATTAGTTATCACAAACCGATTTTTAAAATACACCTAGCATAAAAGATATAGAAAATTAAATAAAAACTAAGAAATTAAACTGAATATTAAGAAAATCTAGATTAACCTACATCAATGTACACGTAGGCCTCACTAAGCTTTATCAAACACTTAAAGGGGAACTTCAGCCTAAACAAACATACTGTCATTAAGTTACATTAGTTATGTTAATTAGAATAGATAGGTAATATAATCTCTTACCCACCCTGTTTTAAAAGAACAGGCAAATGTTTGTGATTCATGGGGGCTGCCATCTTTGTCATGGGGGCAGCCATCTTTTTGGTTGAAAGGAGGTGACAGGGGGCAGGAGACACAGTCCCAACTGTCCTGTGTCCTAATAACCCCTCCCAGCTGCACACGCTAGGCTTCAAATGTCAAATTCAAAATGTAAAAAAAAAAAATTTGCACCAAAACAGCAGAACGAGAGCAACAACATCAGAAATCCCATCATGCTTTGCACAGCATCAGGGGAAAAAAGCCCAGGCAGTTTTCTTCTGTGCAGCTAAAAATGAGGCTTGGATAAGAGAAACAAAGTTCTGATGCTGTGATACTGTTAAAGAAACACCAAGCCTTTTCAGTGCTGCTGAGTCGATTTTTAGTCCGGAGGTTCACTTTAATCAATCGTTTGATAATTTATCTCATGAGTAAAATCGAACTTTGAAATCATTAAGGTGTTATAGATTTATTGAACGTTTTATCGATACAACAATTGATAAATATATAACACCTTAGTGGATTCAAAATTAGATTTTACCCATGAGGTAAATTATCAACCGTTCGATAAAGTGTTTGATAAAGCTCTGTGAATTGAGGCCTTAGCGGCCAAAAATGAGAGACACCCTTTAATAAGGAGTTGGTCCACCTTTAGCTCTGATCACAGCCGATACTCTTCTTGGCATGGACTGAACAAGATGCATATACCGTTGCTGAGGGATGTTGGCCCATGCTGACATAATGGCAGCTCTAAGGTGGGTCAGATTGGATGGTGGAATTTCCAAGCTTTGAAATGATCTTTTGACTTGGTCCCACAAATAATGCTCAATAGGATTGAGGTCAGGGGACTGAGCTGGCCATGGAAGCAGGTTAAACTTGGATTGATGATCCTAAAACCAATTTGTGACAGATCAAGCATGGTGGCAAGGGCCCACAACAGGTGTCTTGTCCTTTTTTTCTGTGATGCTAAAGGCACTCGTGATGGTCTCCTGCTGCTAAAGCCCATCCTTTACAAAGTCTGTCTTGTTATGAGTTGGGATATGCTTTGAGATGCACCTGCATTGAATTCAGCTGTAATTTGTTGTGCTGTTGCCCTTCTGTTGCTGTGGACTATGTGTACTACTCACCTCTCTTGTTCACCAGCCTTTTTTGACCAGAACAGTCTTTATTGCTTTAATTTTTTTTTTCTCAACTGCCACTCGTTTGACATCCGAAATACAGTTGGGTTAGAAAATTCTAAAAAAGTCATCGTTTCAGAGATGCTAGCACCAACTCTCCTTGCACCGACGATCATCCCTTGTCCAAAGTCACTTAAATCTTCCATTTTGCCCATTTTTACATTAAAGTGACACTGAAGCAAAAAAAAAAAAATGATATAATGAATTGCTTGTGTAGTATGGATAATTACTAGAACATTAGTAGTAAAGGAAATATTCTCATATTTTTATTTTCAGTTATATAGTGTTTTTTATAACATTGCATCATTCTCTAATATTTGCAGTTTACACACTACTCAGCATTCTAAATGTTTTTACAGAGCAGGGTGTGAACTTTTAAGCTGTCCTCTGCCGAGAAAAAGAAAATACTGTGACAGACAGTTGAGATAACAAGCTTCAGAAGACAGAGCTCTCTGCGACTTTGAAAGTCTGGAGCTCACAGAAGCTCTTCTGCATAGACAACTGGAGTTCCTTGACTCTTCCTGTACTGGAAACAAAATTAGACTCATGTCTCTGCTCCTAATGTTTTATTTCTTAGCTGTACTACACATACAGATCATTATATCATAAGTTTATTTTCACTTCAGATTCCCTTTAATAACAAGTATATCTAATAATTTGTCTCGCAGACAGCTGTGATATCAGTTAGCTTCAGTGAGGTGTAAATATGCATTCAAATGACATCAGACCAGTCTCAAAGTGTTTCATAATATTATTATTATTATTATTTTTACTATGTTTAATGTTTTGAATTTATTGAAACAGACAGACAGACAATGGGGTAATTACTGCAGTTTTAAAAAAGAAAGGAACATGTGTTATCTTTGGCAGTGCTGTCTGTTTTCCTCTACACACCACTATATGTAGATGCTGCTGACATAGTGTATGCAGAGCTTCAGACTGCAGTAACTCCTGAGGGATCAATTAGCATCATCTTCTCTCAGGAATGCTGCCTGCTCTTTCTGATCCGGCCCCAGCTATTGGATAGCAGCTCAGACCTCACAGTTCTCACACATCCAATCCAAATTCAAATCCAAAAAAGCTTTATTGGCAGGACCAGATACATTTAGCATTGCCAAAGCAAAACATTAACATGGTGGGGATTGTGGTAATAATGGAAGGATATAGGTATACAGTCCATAGGGGTGTGGAGGATGTAAGGGATGGTATAGGGGAATGAGATATACAGTCCATAGGAGAAGGGAGCACTTCAGAGACAAAAAACAAAAGACCGAGAGCCCAAATGGTGCGGTATTTCAAAGCAAACGAGACAAAATTTAATCAAAAGAATTATACTCACAAACATGGGTTGCCCCTAGGCAACCACTCCATATGCTGGTGGGGAGAATTAGGACCTGACCCCACTCAGGTATAAGATGTCGCTCTCTGTAGAAGGAAATTAGGAAGAATCCTTGCCACCACAGGTGGATTGCATTGTGATTAGGATAAAGACCAGAGGCGCCAAAAAAAGTAAAAACAATACTAAGGTTAAAAACTTGGGGGGAGACGTACCCACCACCCATCCAACAGACCAAAAACCAATAGAAATCACTGAGGCGCTTTAGCTCGTTCCAGACCCCCAACTGCTTGTGCTCCTGTTTGATTGCCTGAGGAAGCGGGATAATCCCGTGAAACGCGTAGCACCCGGGAGTACTAATAAATTGCTGATTTTTGACCAAACAGTGTGATTTCTATTGGTTTTTGATCTGTTGGATGGGTGGTGAGTACGTCTCCCCCCAAGTTTTTAACCTTAGTATTGTTTTTACTCTTTTTGGCGCCTCTGGTCTTTATCCTAATCACATAGGAGAAGGGGGTATAGATAGTATACAGTCCATAGGGGAGGGGAGTATGGGGGTATACAGTCCATGTGGTATCATGTTCCTCATGTTGGTGGCAGGCTGTGACATATCGGGCTGCTATTTGTACAGTTTTTTCCTCTTCCCCCAGTAGGACGTAGAGTTTGTTTTCCTCATCTGTGGAGGTGAAATCTGGGATGTGGGCGGAGAGTCTCTGGAAGTGGGCGGTTCTCAAAGGTGTATATTTGCTGCAGTGTAGCAGGAAGTGGGCCTCATCCTCTAGGACCCCCTGGTCATATTGTCTGCACAGTCTCTCCTCCCCGGGCTTCCATGTCTGTCTGTGCCGCCCTGTCTCTATCTCCAGGTTGTGGGTGCTCAGACGGTACTCTTCCCTTCATCCCTTCTCTCTGCACTCAGGCCTCAGAGCTTGCACAAATCCACTTCTCTGCACTCTGCTGCTTAGGCCTCACAGCTCTAAACACCTCTCTCCTCTCTGCACTCTGCTGCCCAGGCCTAACCGCTCCAAACACAGCCCTCCTCTCTGCACTCTATTGCTCAGGCCTCACAGCTCACACACAGCTCTCCTCTCTGCACTCTACTGCTCAAGCCTCACATCTCACACACAGTCCTCTTCTCTTCACTCTACTGCTCAGGCCTCACAGCTCACACACGGCCCTCCTCTCTGCACTCTGCTGCTCAGGCCTCACATCTCACCCACAGCCCTTCTCTCTGCACTCTGCTGCTCAGGCCTCACATCTCACACACAGCTCTCCTCTCTGTACTCTGCTGCTCAGGCCTCACATCTCACACACAGTCCTCTTCTTTTCACTCTACTGCTCAGGCCTCACAGCTCACACACGGCCCTCCTCTCTGCACTCTGCTGCTCAGGCCTCACATCTCACACACAGTTCTCCTCTCTGCACTCTGCTGCTCAGGCCTCACAGCGCACACACAACCCTCCTCTCTGCTGTTCAGGCCTCACAGCGCACACACAACCCTCCTCTCTGCTGCTCAGGCCTCACAGCTCCAAACACAGCTCTCCTCTCTGCCCTCTGCTGCTCAGGCCTTACACACAGCTCCCCTCTCTGCACTCTGCTGCTCAGGCCTCACACACAGCCCTCCCCTCTGCACTCTGCTGCTCAGGCCTCACACACAGCCCTCCTCTCTGCAATCTGCTGCTCTCAGGCCTTACAGCTCACACACAGCCCTCCTCTCTGCCCTCTGCTGCTCAGGCCTTACACACAGCTCTCCTCTCTGCACTCTGCTGCTCAGGCCTCACACACAGCACTCCTCTTTGCACTCCATTATAAACATTCATTAACCCCCTTGCCGTTCCAATTCTGGCGGCAAGGGGGCAGCGCAGCACTTTTTTTTAAAAAAAAATCATGTAGCGATCAGAGTAAGCAGGAAATCCCGTTCAGAACGGGATTTCCTGCTGGGCTTCCCCGGTCGCCATGGCGACCGGGCGGGATGACGTCACCGACGTCATGGACGTCGGGACGTCAGAGGGAATCCTGATCCACCCCTCAGCGCTGCCTGACACTGATTGGCCAGGCTGCGCAAGGGGTCTGGAGGGGGGGGCAGCGCGGCGGGTAGCGGCGAATTGGCGGCGATCGGAAACTGCACGCAGCTAGCAAAGTGCTAGCTGCGTGCAGGGAAAAAAAATTGAAAATCGGCCCAGCGGGTCCTGAGAAATCCTGCTACGCAGGTTACCCCGAGCTGAGCTCGGGATAACCGGCAAGGAGGTTAATGACAGGAGGAGAATATATGTATATGTGAGTAAATAGTCCAGCTACTGTTTTGACACTTGCATTTAGTATTAGGCCTCTTTTTTCACAGACTGTTGTCTGTGGGCTCAGCAAGCAGTTACCAGACAGCAACAAGGAGTTACCAGGCAGCAGTGAACAGTTACAAGGCAGCAGCAAGCAGTTGCCAGGCAGCAGTGACCAGTTGCCAGGCAGCAGTGAGCAGTTGCCAGGCAGCAGTGAGCAGTTACCAGACAGCAGCAAGCAGTTGTGAGAGTTTAAAAGGCATTTCACTGCCTATCAACAGTCCGTAGAAAAGAGGCCTTGTGTGGAAAGTTGGCTGAGAAATGTTTAGGTGTTTAGGCAGATAAGCCCGGAACCTGCATTGTTTAGTTTACTAAAAAGACCTATGGTATGGACGTTCTGCAGAGGTGATACTTCTAGCAGCTATCTGATAATTGAAAGATTACAATCTTGAACGACACAGAGAAGGACACCTCTGCGGCAAGTGCTGGGTGCGGCGGGCTGGACCGCCCAAATTAAATCTGTGTTTTGGGGAAAATATTTGCAACAGGATGAAGGAAATTATGCAGAGGGCAGAACTGTTTGTTTCTTAAAGGGACTAAATCTCAATGGTGCAGCAAAAAAATGATATGCGTTAATATTAACAATATAAGACACTAGAGACATAGGTTGAGAAAAATGACATAAATCTCTGTACATTCAATGTATTTGGGGCCTGATTTATTCCAGTCTATTAAAGGACACCTGAAGCGAGAAGGATATGGAGGCGGCCATATTTATTTCCTTTTAAGCAATACCAGTTGCCTGGCAGCCCTGCTGATCCTCTGCCTCTAATACTATTAGCCATAGCCCCTGAACAAGCATGCAGCAGATCAGGTGTTTCTGACATTATTGTCAGATCTGACAAGATTAGCTTCATGCTTGTTTACGGTGAGATTCAGACACTACTGCAGCCAAATAGATCAACAGGGCTGGCAGGCAACTGGTATTGTTTAAAAGGAAATAAATATGGCAGCCTCCATGTTATTCTCACTACAGTTGCCTTTTAAGCTCTCCAATAGGTATGGTGTTTTCCAAAAGCATGAACGTAGTTTGTAGCAGGGCTGAGGAGTCGGAGTTGGAGTCGGAGAGTCGGAGTCGGGGCCATTTTGGGCTCGAGGAGTCGGAGTTGGAGTTGTGGTTTCATAAACCGCGGAGTCGGGAGTCAGAGTCGGATGATTTTTGTACAAAATCCACAGCCCTGACTAATCCACAGCCCTGACTAAGGAGTCGGAGTCGAGGAGTCGGAGCTATGTTGGGTACCCGGAGTCGGAGTTGGAGTCGGAGTCGTGATTTCATAAACCGAGGAGTCGGAGTTGGAGTCAGAAGATTTTTGTACCGACTCCACAGCCCTGGTTCGAAGTGTGATTATTATAAATTCTTGAATTTTTTTGCAAAATTTTCAGAATAATTATTATAATAGTAATGGAAAAATTGCAAACACTTAAAATTATGTGAAATTTCATGTTATTTCGACTATACACAATTTTTTTTGTAATTGTGATAATTTGTTTGTAATAATGATCATTTTTATGACATTTTTGGAATTACGAGTATTTTTCGCGTCACATTTTCATCACTGCACTTGATCAGTAGCATTGACCTATCAGATGTCATTGTTAGTAATCGAGTGCAGTGATTGGCCCAGTGACAGTGCTCTAGTCCCGCCCGCGAGACCATCGGCACCAGCTAGCAAAAGGAGCATCTGGTAGCTGTGATTGGCAAGTCTGGTGCCAGGACGATTGTGGACGGGTGGATGAGGTGGGTAGTGTGTGTGCCACGAAGTTGGGTGGGAGAGCAAAGGCCCATACTGTATGTCACCGCCCCTAGATTTTTGCCACCTGAATCGCGTGATTCACGTAGCTTCATGGTAGGTCTGTCCCTTGGTGGAGAGAAGACACAGGAGGACAGGAGAAAGGATTCACTGCCTACACCCTATGGAGGAGAACATAGATAGGGAGACCTGGCATGCAGTGTGCACAGATTTTCAATCTTACATATCTGACGTCTTCTCCGTCTGTCCCTCGGCGCCTCCCACGATGCACTCCAAGCGGCGGTCACGTGATTACAAACACTTCCTCCTTCCGGGTTGAAGTGTTTGTAGTCACGTGACACGCATGGAGCGCATCGTGGGAGGCGCAGAGGGACAGACGGAGAAGACGTCAGATAGGTAAGATTGACCCCCCGCACAGGTTTACTGGGAGATATCCGGATAGCAACTATCCGGATCTCTCCCGGTTTCGGTTTTGAGCAGCCCTAATGAGAAGCACCTTGGTTTAGAGGGCAAAAAAAAACCTTAGAAAAAGAGCAAGGCTAGCGACACTCAGGTTGTCGCTAGCCTGTTATTTACCTCAGCCTGTCACTGCCGTTCCCTGTCTCCTGTATTACACGGCTCCCCTGCCTGTGTCTCTTCCCTCCCCGCCTCCATAAGCTTACACCAATCGGCTTACAGAGACAGGGAGGGAAGGGACACAGGCAGAGAGCCGTGTAATACAGGAGGTGGGAGAGCGGCGATGAGTGACAGGCTGAGGTGAATAACAGGCTAGCGACAATCTGCTTGCCGCTAGCCTTGCTCTTTTTTTAAGGGGGGACAGCAGAGCCCGGGGGAGGGGGGGCTGGAGGCACAATGGGAGGACACAGAGGCAGGTCATTGTACACAGAACATGCCTCTGTGTCCTAATATGATTTGACAAACACGGCTCGGGTTCTCTTTAAGTTGGGGACTCCCTGTATTTGGCATATAAGACGCACTGTTTTGGAGGAGGAAAAGTATGTCTTACATGCAGAAAAATACGGTACCTTCTACATCTACAGCTGTTTTAGATGACAGGAATGTCTCAGACCGAACAATCCCCTGAGCTCACCCACAGGTAGCTTTAGCCTGACAGAACCCCGTTAGATGAACCATCCTTCCTCCATTTGTCATCGGCAAGGCGAGGCTCATACCTCGCTTAACATATGTACGAGTCCCCGAACACCTTGTTACTTCTCATCTGAACATTACCTTCACACTTCCTCCTTTTTTTTAAAGAAAGGCTCTGATCGCTCCCCTTCCAAGAATAGAACGACGGCCAATTAACTGGGAAGGATCTGCGGGAGAAAAAAAGATTTGTAATGAACAACTAACCTTTCAAACAGCCCGGCGTTAACAGGGATTTTAATTGATGCGACAGCAGGAAACACTGCAGAGGGGAAGCTGACTTTTCTCCTGGTTTTAATATTTCAGCTGGCGGTGCCGGGCGCGCGGAATGACTCAGTGGCCACGGGAGCCGGGTTTTACGCTACATTTTTAATAGGGGTCTCGGAGCCCTTTGCCTCGGACTTTCTTGGAAGTGATTCAGCTGCTGGTAAAGGGCAGTGGCGTCAACGCAACCGGCGGCAGGACCATTAGACGCTGCAGGAAAGGATTAAGGAGAGATTTAAATTGAATTTAGGGAAGATAAAAGCTTGGCTCTGGGCAATAGCTGTCTACGTGTCAAATGTCAACATCATCTGCATGTTTAAAATAAAAAATTGAGTCGTTGCGGTTTCGCGTAACCTAGGGGGGCAGAGCATCATGCTGGAAGCTCATAGTGTGTCCCTGCCAGCTAGGAGACCACCTTGTTATGTAGCGTTGTTAAGATGGTGAAGTCTGGTCTCGGACACGACCTTTGTGGGAACGTGGAGCTAAGCAGAGTGTAAACTTGTCCTTAAAGTTTACCAGAGACCATGATATACAAAGATGTTTTACTTACCCTGGGCGTCTTACAGTCCCATAAGCACAGATGCGTCCCTCACCTTCCTCCCGCAGGCCTCCATTCGTCCGCAATCAGACCCGGTAACTGGCGCAGTCATCAGTCGGGGTCTTCAGCGCATGCGTGGAACTCCTGCGCATGCGCAGAGGACCACATGACTGAGCCAGTTACAGGGGATGATTGCAGACAACGGAGGCCCGCGGGAGGAAAGTGAAAGGCGCATCTGTGCTTATGGGGCTGGAGGAAGCCCCGGGCAAGTAAAAATTGTTTGTATATTGAGGTCTCTGTTTTACTTTAAGGTGGGATTAAACTCTATACATGATGAAAAAAAAGTATATATTTAGCACCCTCACAATAAATTGACTGTACCTGTTAGGGCTGGTTCACACTCAGGCGCATTTAAGGAGCATTTCAGCGATTTGTTGATCGCCTGTGTCTGTGCGTCTGTTGTGTCTGGACCACATGTGGTCAGAGACAGGTGTGTGCGGATGTATGTGGGTCCCATGTGCGCGCCTGTGTGGCTAGCGGACCTTCCACTTATGGTAGACAGGGAAGAGCTGGGAGAACCACGCCCACCTCGGATTCCGATGGAATTCTGCATTCCAAGAAGTGACTTTCTGATTTCTGCGGAATTCCGGGAAAATTTAAATTTTTGAGTAAATCAGTATTTCCCGTTTCCGCAGAATGTTTTTTTTTTGCTATCTTTTTCCAATAAAGTTAGTTGTTTTTTGTTTTTTTTTCTGTTAAAAAACGTTATTATGCGTTATCCGCATTTCCGATTGACAACCGCAGTACGCCTCCGAATTCTCAAATACTTCCGATTGGACCAAAAATTTTGAGTCTCGGTCTTCCGCAGTAATCCGATTTCCACAGTACAATACCAATTCTCTGATTTCTGATTGGCCCTATACTTCCGAGTCTTGAGATTGGTCTAAAAATTTCGAGTCTCGGTACTCCACGGAATTCCAGTTTCTGCACTCCGGTTTCCTTTTTTCATGACCGGATTTATACTTTTTCCACCCCTAGGCCAACTTTCATGCAGCTCCCTTCCATGTGCAGCAGCCCCTTCCTATTCCTTGTGCAGCCCCCCTTCCATGTCTAACCTTCATGTACAACAGCCCCCCTTCAGTTCTATACAGATCCCTTGGGCAGTTGTTCCCTATTTCCATGTGTTTATCCTTATTTGCAACCTCTCTATTCCATATTCATATGCAGCAATCCCTCTTCCATATCCAGCCCCCCTTGGGTCAGCTACCGCCCAAGGCCAGGCCTTTGTTGCTTCTTCATAAATCCAGCCCTGACCAATTTCCACCATGGAGAGCCAATTTCTGATTGGAAACTCGGAAATCAGAATCCCACAGCATGCGAAAGCTCATCCCTGCAGCCACCTCGCTTCTGAGTTCTGGGTTGTTCATGCATAGCTTCATTTCTTTTATCTGTGATTCTGAAACTCAGTAACAACACTTGCAGAAAAATAAACAAGGAAATACAAATAAAATCCCTTATTATGAAGTATAAAAGCTGGCAGAGATTAGACCCAGGCATGTCGGGATCAGTGTTTTTGTAAAGACAGCATGTTCTTACAGAGAGAAAAACAACAAATGATTAGTTTATGGATTCATGTGGCTCTTAGCAGTGCTTATAATATTAGGAAACTGAGGTAGAACAGAGTTAAATAAATGTTGTTTGTTTAAGTAGGTAGTGAGACCTGAAAAAATTGATTTATTTTTGTATTAAAAATCAAAGAAACATTTCCCAAGACAAGCGCCGCAAATCTAACGGACAAGGGAGTGTATACGTGAATTTCGGGCGCCATGGGAAATCGGGCGTGGGAACTGTGCCGATAGTAGAATAACGGTAAATTTACCAATACCCTGCTATTTAAAGTGTTGATTTTCTTCAGTAAAATATTTGTGCTTAACCCTAAGACCCCCCCCCCCACACACACACACTGGTGCCTAATTCCCCCATGATGCCTAACCCTAAGACCCCCCCAGTGGTGCCTAACCCTAAGACCCCCTGGTGGTGCCTAATCCTAAAACCTGCCTGGTGGTGCCTTATCTTAAGACCCCCCTGGTGCCTAACCCTAAGACCCACCCGGGTGGTGCCTAACCTTAAGACCCCCCTGGTGGTGCCTAAACCTAAGACCCCCCTGGTGGTGCCTAAACCTAAGACCCCCCTGGTGATGCCTAAACCTAAGACCCACCCTGGTGGTGCCTAACCCTAAGACCCCTGGTGGTGCCTAACCCTAAGACCCATATGGTGGTGCCTTACCCTAAGGACCCCCCCCCTCCTGGTGGTGCCTAACCCTAAGACCCACCCGGGTGGTGCCTAAACCTAAGACACCCTCCTTGCTCAGTGGTAGAAAAAATAATAAAAAAAATAAAAGAAATGATAATTATCGGGCGTCGCCTGGCTCCCGAATTTCCCTTTGGCCACTAGCTTGCCGATATTTTTAATATTTAAAGTCAAGGGCAGCACCCAATTTGTAAAGAAGCCGCATGCACCTGATTTGCCTGATACCCAAGGGGGCAGTTTTAGAACAAACTCTCTCTTGATCACCTTGACTGGCCAATAGCAGTGAGCTTTGGGGGTCACATGATCGGAGATAACACTGACAGGTCTCCATTTACTCTCTTGGCTGCAGACAGTCCTGGGTATCTAATCTAATGTCCTGTTTTTAGGAGTTACCGTAAGCGTGTAAAAATGATAGTAAAATATCAGCAATCACTACTAAATACCAATACCTTACTATAGCTAAACCTAAGGCCTGTTCTCACACTGAACCCTCCCACTACCGATGCCTAACCTTAACCAACCATCCTCGACCCCCATGCCTGACCTTAACTCTTCCTACACCCCCCCCCCCCCCAGTAACCTATGATAGGCTCTGGGAGTAGTTATGTTGGGCTCAGAGGCTAGAGACTAATTATGTTGGGTTTGGGGGCAGGGCCGGTTCAAGTGACAATTGGGCCCTAGGGCAAAATTAGCCTGGGGGCCCCCCAATAGACACCCCCCTGACCAAAAAGCGCCATTAGAGGCCCTTTGTTGCAGCCAAATTTCCCTCCTGGGCCCCTGAGCTGGCTGCTGACCCTCCCCCAATCACCTCCCAACTTAACAGACTCTGCAGAGTCTCTGGGGAGCAGCAGTTAAGATGGGGGAGGGACAACTTTGGGGTCCCTACAGGCTCTGGGGCGCTGGGGCAATTGCCCATTTTTTCCTATGGTAGCTCCGGGCCCTGTTTGGGGGGTACCTATTTTGGACTCAGAGGGTTATCTGTTATGATAAGTGTTAAAGATCTGAAAAATGATAAACCCTACACACTCAAACCTAAATATCATTTTTGTTTACATAAATGAAAGCACAAAGAATGCCTCCCATCTCCCGCCAGCAGCAGACGTTCTCACTTTCCGTGAGATGTTTCTCACTCATTCCTACGCTAACAGAGCCATGTGCATTAAGGAATACTTGAGATGGTGTTACGTACAATTGTTGGTTTTGGCCAGCAGTGTGCTTAAAGTGACACTGAAGAGGAGAAAAAAAAAAAAAAAAAACGTATGATATAATGAATTGGTTGTGTAGTACGGCTGATTAATAGAACATTAGTAGCAAAGAAACGAGTCTCATATTTTTATTTCCAGTTATATAGCTTTTTTTTTTATAACATTGCACCATTCTCTAATATTTGCAGTTTACAAACTACACTCTGCATTTTAAACTCTAAAACAGAGCAGAGCTAATGATCTTGAACTTTAGCTCCAGTAAAATCTTATCTGAAGTTGTCTTTCGCTGTTTCTTAGATGTATAAGTGCTTCAGAAAACAGCACTGCTCTCTGACTAAATTAGTCGCAGAGCTCAGAGAAGCTCTTTTCCATAGAAAACAAGGGGAGTTTCTTAATTTTTCCTGGACTGGAAACAATATGAGACTCATATATTTGCTACTAATGTTCCATTTCTTAGCTGTACTACACAGTAGTTTTGGTTAGTGCCGGACTTTGAGCAGAGGGTGTAGTTGTGGTTGGACTTTGAGCAGATGGTGTCGTTTTGGTTAGAGCCAGACTTTGAGCAGAGTATGTAGTTTTGTTTGGTGCCGGACTTTGAGCAGAGGTGGTAGTTTTGGTTAGTGCTGGACTTTGAGCAGAGGGTGTAGTTTTAGTTGGTGCTGGACTTTGAGCAGAGGGTGTAGTTTTTTGTTAGTGCTGGACTTTGAGCAGAGGGTGTAGTTTTGGTTAGTGCCGGACTTTGAGAAGAGAGTGTAGTTTTGGTTAGTGTCAGACTTTGAGCAGAGGGTGTAGTTTTGGTTAGTGCCGGACTTTGAGAAGAGGGTGTAGTTTTGGTTGGACTTTGAGCAGAGGGTGTAGTTTTGGTTAGTGCCGGACTTTGAGCAGAGGGTGTAGTTTTGGTTAGTGACGGACTTTGAGCAGATGGTGTAGTTTTGGTTGGACTTTGAGCAGAGGGTGTAGTTTTGGTTGGACTTTGAGCAGAGGGTGTAGTTTTGGTTAGTGCCAGACTTTGAGCAGAGGTTGTAGTTTTGGTTAGTGCCGGACTTTGAGCAGAGGGTGTAGTTTTGGTTAGTGCCGGACTTTGAGCAGAGGGTGTAGTTTTGGTTAGTGACGGACTTTGAGCAGAGGGTGTAGTTTTGGTTAGTGACGGACTTTGAGAAGAGGGTGTAGTTTTGGTTGGACTTTGAGCAGAGGGTGTTAATGGAATCCTGCTACTCTCTTCCTCCCAGCGTATACCACCGTGTTAGCGACTCCCATTATCTCTCCTGAGCCTGGATCCCGTCTCTCTCGCCCTCCACGCGGCTCCGCTGATTACATTTGTGATTTCATGTTTAATTCATGACCAAGTGACACGCGCTACATACATTTACACTTCTGAACACGGGAAACGCATGGAGACAACACAGGGATAGCGGGACGCGGGGGAGACAGAGGGAATTAGCCGCGCAGCAGGTCCCATGATTAATTCATCATTCCATCGATTCATTAATGGATTCCTTCGCATGGACGGCGGTGTTTCCTTAGATTAAACCGACGCGGAAGTCATCCATGTAAAACACTTCTTTGATCTCAACTATTAAATAGGGAGCCAGAGCTTTATTAGTATATTTGTTCAAAATAAATTAGATTTTTTTTTTAGTACTATTAGTATCATTATAGCGCCCATACACGATACAATTAAAACATTCGATTTTCCCGTTGATTCGGTCTAAATGATCAAATCGAATGAAAGTTGAAAATATTTTTTTTTTTTCGATCAAGAAATTTGAACGATTATCCAATTTTTTCGAGAAAAATCTGATCGGACATGCTGGAAAATCTTTATATTCGATCTAAAGGAATAATCGAACTAAATTACCTAATTGAAAAAAAATGAAAAGTTGTACCATGTGTGTGGGCACCTTAAGGAAAATATGAAATATTACAAATGAACTGGTCATGTTTTTCAAGAGAATTGCAGTGAAGAAGTCCTCAACAGCCATGAGGATGGTGGTGTAGTGGTTAGCGCTCTCGCCCTGCAGCGCTGGGTCCCCAGTTTGAATCCCAGCCAGGTCAACATCTGCAAGGAGTTTGTATGTTCTCCCTGTGTTTGTGTGGGTTTTCTCCAGGAACTCTGGTTTCCTCCGAAATCCCCAAAACTGTTAGGAGAACAGAGGCACCAAAAGGATAAAAGCATATAACTAAAAGTTTTAAAATTCTTCAGGAGGCGGTGGTGGACTCAACTCCCTAAAGCAGACAAAATACAGTGGATAAGGTGCAAGCAAATTTATTCATATACTCCAACAAATAATGCAACGCGTTTTGCAGGTATATTCCTACTTCTTCAGGCAATAACATGTTGTTTGTTATTGTTATTGCCTGACGAAGGGGGAATATACCTGCGAAACGCGTTGCATTATTTGTTGGAGTATATGAATAAATTTGCTTGCACCCTATCCACTGTATTTTGTCTGCTTTAGGGAGGTGAGTCCACCACCGCCTCCTGAAGAATTTTAAAACTTTTAGTTATATGCTTTTATTCTCTTGGCGCCTCTGTTCTCCTGAAAAGACCAATATCCACCCCTGGTGGAGGGGCCGAATCCCCTTTCTTCTCCTATCTACAGAGAGCGACATCTTAATCCTGAGTGAGGAGTAGGACAGGTCTAATCTCCTCACCTGCCTACACAGTGGTTACCTATACGGTGACCCTGACTTGTGAGTATATCCTTAATATACTTCACCCACCTCTCGATTTACTACACTATATTGGGCTCTCTGTGTCCCCTTTCTTCTCTTTCACATCCCAAAAACATACAGATAAGATAATTGGCTTCCCCCTACATTGGCCCTAGCCTACAATACATACACTACACGATACATACTTGTGAGCCTCTCTGAGGGGCAGTTAAGAGACAAGACAATATACTCTTTACAGCGCTGCGGATGATGTTAGCCAGGGGCGTTGCTAGGATCTTAAGGGACCCGGGGCACTTTTGGGCACTCCAGATGGAAAATGGGCGTGGCCACGCACAAAAATGCGGGTGTGGTCATGGGTGGAGCCAAATTTACATGAACTTAACAGCAGTCTAAGTAGGCCTGCCCAGCAAAATGTTGAATAAAGCCCTCTCTCCAGTAATACAAACAAAAATGCAGCATATCACATAAATAGACAGTGTCACTTACACATAACTAGACAGAGTTACCTGGTTTCAGTGCTGGCTGGTCTGGCTTTCTGCTGGGCGGGCCGTCCTGCTGCCAGTCCTCCATATCATTCCCTGACCTTCTAGTGGACCCCTCTCATGCTCCCAAGGGCCTCCCATTAAGGCACCACAGCACCCAGTATGCCCACATAAAGGCACCCAGCATACCCCCGAGTGAAGTACCACAATTCCCAGCATGCCCGCCATTGAGGCACCACAGCTGACTCTGCCTGGGGGACATACAGGGCACCTAAGAATAGATCCGGGGCACGTGCTACTGATCTTTGGGGCTAGCAGCGCCTCTGATGTTAGCACTATATAAATACCAAATAATACTACTAACAGATATGGTCAAAGAGATTCAAATAATTCCTTGTATGCAAACTGCAGGCAACTTGGGCCACTATAATTCTTATTAATGCCTCCTGCACACTGCAAATCCGAATTGCCATTCCGATTTCCCCTGGATGCTATCAAATTAAGAAGAAAAATGCAGAAAAAAATGCAGCAGGCAGTACCGATTAAATCGGAATCGCATGTAAAATGTATATATATATATATATATATATATATATATATATATTATTTTTTATTTTTTTACACAATACCAGTTGCCTAGCCGCCCTGCTGATCTATTTGGCTGCAGAAGGGTCTTAATCACACCAAAAACAAGACAAACATGCAGATCTGACAATAATGTCAGAAACACCTGGTCTGCTGCATGCTTGTTCAGGGACTATGGCTTAGGCTGCTTACACACAGGGACGTTACAGGCGCACGTTAGTGCAGCCTGTAACGCTCCCCCAACGCACAGCAATGTAACACAAGTGGGCTGTTCACAGAGCCCACGTTGCGTTACATGTAACACTGCACGATTTGCCGAAAGTGCAGCATGCTACGGCGTTACAGCGGCTTAAGCCACGTTACACTGTTTGCACATGCGCAGTGATGTTGGGGAGGAGCGGAAAGCGGCCAGGCACATGGCTAATTAATATTCACTGCACTCAGTGACGTGCAGTGTTTACTTCCCTGGTGCGGCCGCTCTGTGCTGCGATTGGCCGGCGGGACCACGTGATGCCGCATGCGTCCAAGAGTACGCATCACGGCATCACGGACGCCAGAGTGAGCTGCACAACGCGGCTCACTCTCTCACTCTGACGTCCACGACGAAGAGCACCAGGCCTTGCGTTAGGGGCACGTTATGCGACCTTAACGTGGCACCTAATGCAACGTCTTGGTGTGCAAGTAGCCTAAATGTATTAGAGGCAGAGGATCAGCAGGATAGCAGGGCAAATGGTGTTGTTTAAAAGGTAATAAATATGGCAGCCTCTATATCCCTCTCATTACAGTTGTCCTTTAAGCATCCTTCTGCTAGTTTACTATTAGTAAACTATCGGCACAGAATACTAGCTTCTAGTGTATGGATTGGTAGTGACATGCTTGTAACTTAAGCTTGGTATACACATCCAATTATGATTGGCCAATCTCACTGACCAATTTTACCACCTCTATGTAGAATGAGGATTTACATACACAATCTGCTCATAGTATTCAATATCTGTTGACCTTCATACTATGTGGAGGTGGCCAAATTGCTCAGTGATTACCAATCATGATTGAAAGTGTGCACCAGGATTAACGGACAGCTGAAGTGAGAGGGTTATGGAGGCTGCCATGTTTATTTCCTTTTAAGCAATACCAGTTGTCTGGTAGCCCTGCTGGTCCTCAGCCTCTAATCCTTTCATCCATAGACCCTGAACAAGCATGCAGCAGATCAGGTGTTTCTGACATTATTGTCAGGTCTGATAGATTAGCTGCATGCTTGTTTCTGGTGTTATTCGGACACTTCTGCAGCCACATAGACCAGCAGGACTGCCAGGCAACTGGTATTGTTTAAAAGGAAATAAACATGGCAGCCTCCATATTATTCTCACTTCAGTTGTCCTTTAAATAGGAGCTGCACTAATGAACAGCTCCCCATTTTAAGATGTATTTACTGCAATTGAGTGTAAACAGATTCAAGTGGATCCGAGATGAAAAACTAACTATAACAAGTAACTTGTCTATATATCTCTTCTAGAGTTTAAATAGTTTACACAGCAAATCTAGCTGCACACAGCTTTAATAGAATATGATGATTTCTTCCTGTGATACAATGACAGCAGCCATGCTGTTTGTAAACATTACACAGAGGCAGGCTTATCTGCATCTTGAGCACTCAGCCTGTGAAAAAAACCTAATCCCCTCTCCTCCTCCCTCCTCCCCTCTGCCTCTGAAATATCTGGCTAGTAACACCTTCTCCTCCTCCTGGCCAGACTGAGCTCCCATGAGCCCTTGCTACTGCCAAGGCTCTCTGAAAACCTGTGGGTGTGGCTTGTTTAGTTTATAGGGAATTAGAGTATTAAAACAAAAACAAAAAAGTATTTGGCTTGAGGAATGCCCTATAAACAATAGTAAACAATAGGAAAGGAACACAATTATGCAGTGAGTAAAAGTTCATCTCAGATCCACTTTACGTTCCTGGTTATACTGGACATGTTACTGTCAAAAATATGGCTTCATAGAACTTTTGTACTACTTCATGTAAAATAATACTTTGATTTGTTACAGTAGTGTGTGCCTAATGACTCATGTGATGTTTGCAACAGGTTCTCTTCGCTTAACCACAGAGAACATTTACCATCCTAAGACAAGGTCAGAGGAAGGTTAAGCAGGAAAAGCCTGCATTTCGCCAATGGCGGTTTGATGGAAGAAAGGCGCCTAAATTTATTTCAAAATTACAGCAAAGGGCCTAAAGGAAGAGCCGGGCTGTATAAAGTCATGCAAATGATTAATTTAAAATGAGCGAGAAAAAGGCGTGAAAAATATAAGCGGGGAGGCAGAGAGGTCCCAGCACACGAGATCCCTCGCAATTAAACGCCCGTTCCGTCGCCGAGTCCTTGCCAAAGCGCTGGAAGGCGATCGACGGGTCTCGAGCGCAGGGAATGGGACCTTTGTAGTCTTAAGTAATGTCGCTGTCTCTGGATTGTGCTTAGAGATGGCAGTGATTGGATCTGAGGACGATTTTCGCCATCGCGTCCCACGTGAGCCGTTCTCTATACATCGGAGATTTGTGTCCTTGACAACTTCCTCTCCTTGGCTTTGACAGAAAGATGTCCCGCAGGCAGGTATGTAAAATATAGGAAAATGAAATGTACATTATGGCAAGAAGGAAGATGAAGGCACTGAGCTGCAAAAGATATACCTTTAATCCACGGTGGGAAGACACATCAGGGTATACAGTGGGGGTGAGGGAGGCCTGACAGCTGTTTCACTTTAAGACAAAGCTTCCTCAGAGGCCAAAAGAAAGAACTTTCTTTTGGCCTCTGAGGAAGCTTTGTCTTAAAGCGAAACAGCTGTCAGGCCTCCCTCACCCCCACTGTATACCCTGATGTGTCTTCCCACCGTGGATTAAAGGTATATCTTTTGCAGCTCCGTGCCTTCATCTTCCTTCTTGCCATATTATAGTGCTTTGTTCTGAGGTGCACGTGCATGCTATGAATACAGAATCCGGTGAAGCGGACCTATGCCTTTCTGTTAACATCTAGTGCCAGTCCTTTTTCCTTACTGTTGTGAAATGTACATTAGTTGCGTGACAAGTATTATGCCAAGTTAACTTTTAAGTATGCTTATGGGAGAGTCTGTCGTTCCATCTCTCTCTCACTCTATTTTTTTCTATCTACTGTATATACTCGAGTGTAAGTCTAGAAATGTAGGTCTGATTCACTTCATAAAAGTATAGGGGTCGACTTATACACAAGTCACTGGCAACACTGAGGACACTGGGTTATGTGTGTAGTAATAGTGACATTCCCATTTGCAGTAATGTACCCTGTGGTAAGTGATACATTGAGGAAAGGAAATGCCAAGCAAACACAGGTCTGACAGTCCTGGCCACAATTAACAAGGAGGGGGGGGGGGGGGGGGATACTGGGCTTCAGGAAGGGGAGTGAATAATTGCGGCACCTGGGGGCCTGGAGAAGGTATTGGCTGCAGCTAAGGGATACGATGGGTCAATGGCTGCAATACTGTATGCACTGCAGTCATTAACCCCTCCTGAGCCCCAAGTGCAGTCATTAACTTTGCTGGGTAGACTTATACTTGAGTCAATAAAAAGTTTTGCTTAAAGCGGACCCAAATTAAACATTTTTTTTAATTCAAAATATTTAGTTGCGCCAATCTGACGCATACAAATATAAATAAACACTCCTTCAAGCCTATGAGCATTTCAGTGCATGCTTTTCACCCTTCTCTTTTCATAACTAGGGTTATACAGGTGGCAGCATTACTTCTGAGCTTAGTAAAAGGTTTTAGATCATGGGTGTGTTTGTCATCAGCTACCCTCGCTCACAGGGGCGTCGTCTATGTGAAATCTCACACAAGCTGAGATCACCTCCCTTGTGACATCATCAGTAGCAGCCTGTGGTTTTTTTTTTTTTTTTTTATCTCCTCCACCAGTTTGCCAGAAATTCCCAGCATTATGAAAGGAAGGGAGGGGTTCCTCCAATAAAGGTAAAATATTTTGTTTGCCATCATGCAGCTGAAAAAAGGCTTTTTATATACAAGTTCGACTTGCATTTGAGTATATATGGTACCTATTATCTCTCTCTCTCTCTCTCTCTCTCTCTCTCTCTCTCTCTCTCTCCCTCCCTTTCTCCCTTCCTTCCTTCCTTTCTCTTTTCTTTCTTACCTCTTCCATGCACCTACTGGCAGAGTTAATCCAGGACAGAGTGACAGCTCAATATTCATGGTTAATCAACAACTCCGAGCCCCCCACAGCCCAGCCGAGCTTCTGATCCATCTACCGTAAATTACCCTGCCAGCTCGGATTGCACGGCCGCAGATGGGGCCATTGACAGCAGCGCTAGGCCCGGACGCCCCCTCTGTCTGCCCGGCACAGACCACCTTCACACCTTGGCATTGTTTAATCAGGATTTCAGGAGATTGTGTCGTCCTGAGCTCAGCGGGACGCTGGCGATAATTTAGCTGCCTTGTGTTTTATGACTTCTTAACCTGTCTGTATGTTATCAGCACCGATCTCCCGCTAATCATTCGCTCCGCTGGGCGCGCGGACTGGAGTCAGACACCTTAGCCGAAAGGCTGATGACTCCGGTGCAAAAACTGTAAACAAGTGCTTCCTTATATCATCGGTGGCAACCTCAACGTGATGCTTCAGTGTTTTGTAAGTGCCCGAGGGTAGTGGGGGTGGGGAGGGGGGTGTCAATGAGATTCTAATGATTCCAAGTTGCAGCTTGACATGTTACCAGCTAAAATAGGCAACTGATGGTTTTGATTGGTCCATTGTCAAGCTATGTTTTGTTGTTCAGTCGAGTCCGACTCTTTATGACCCAATGGACCACAGCATGCTTGGCCCCTATATCCTCGACCTCCACTGCCTATCAGGGCTGGCGCTGCCATTAAGGCAAAGGCGCCCCCGACAGCTGCGCCCACCCCCCCCACCCCCCCACCCCGCGCTGCTGATACAGGTGGTATTTCCCGAATGCTTCGATGGCCCCTGTGTGCATGGCCGGATTTCAGTCAAGGCCTTGGTATAGGGCACCAGGAAAGCATGGGGCGGCTGTGGCCAGCAGGTTGGCAGGAGCAGTTAGCAAGCTGAATATTCCTCCTGCTACACAGAGTTTGCACATAGCAGTGGGCGGCTACCAACAGCCGGATCTGGTACTCGGGGGATGAAGTGGAAGTGAATGGGTACTTACAGTGATCTCTGAGCTGCCTGTCACTCACCGAATGTGTCGCTTGCAGGGGCGTAGCAATAGGGGGGGGCAGAGGTAGGCACCACGTAGGGGACCTTGGGCCAGAGGGGCCCCGAAAGGCCCTCCCTCAACTACAGTATTAGCTCTCTATTGGTCCTGTGCTCATAATAATCACTTCTATAGATACTTTGAGTAGTGGTAATCACTAACACACTGTTTCCCATCCCCTTCTTGCACCTCTGACACTGTAGTTGCCATTGGCAGGTTTTGGTGCCCCGTATCAACTATTATGTATAGAGTGCTTGGGGGGCCCCATTGTTAAACTTGCATCGGGACCCAAAGATCCTTAGCTGCACCACTGGCCGCTTGCCAAGGAGCTTACAATCTAATCCCTGCCATCATGTCACTGTCCTCAGAGGATCTTATAATCTAATCCCTGCCATCATGTCACTGTCCTCAGAGGATTTTATAATCTAACCCCTGCTATCATGTCACTAACTGTCGTCAGAGGATCTTATAATTCAGATTTCTACTAACTACTCTAAGCGGCAGCAACATTGTAAAAAATAAATAAATGTATCGCTCATTTTACTAAGAAGCATACTTCTTATTTGTATGTGTGTTCATTTTTGCAATATTGGTCCTTTAGGTTGTTGTTTTACAGTATTATGCTACTTATTATTCCCACAATATCGTTCCTTTAAGATAAACGCTAGTCTGTTTTTTTTCATCTTCCTGAGTAGATGGTGCTAATTATAGCCCCCCCCCTCCCCCCATGCTCTGAGATAGCCAATAAATCAGAGCACAGGTGTTGATCTCAGTGGTCTCGTCCCCTCCAGCCTCCCCGCTTCTGTCACTTCCACGTGCAGCTTGGTCCTCCGCCGGCTCCCCAGAGTGTTCCTTCTGCAACCGTTCGCATTGATCTCTCAATTTTCCCCGCTAATTAAGATGTATTCTGCGGGCCGCTGAAAGGCAGAGCTGCAGTCCACTCACGCCACAACGCCGGGCTTTTGTTAAGCCGCTGTTTTGTTGCCTGATACGCACGTCTCCGGCTGGCCTTGGGGGACCCGGCAGAATGGAGGCCCTCGGCGCACCTCCCTTTGTCCCCGTTTTTTCCGGAGGACTCCTATCATCCCTGTAAGCCGTGGCGTGATTAGCGGTGGCTGCGGCCGGGGGATGGGGCCGCGCCGGTCTGAATGCCGCTCTGCCAGGCGTTTTATAGTGGCGGCGTCCTCCTCCTTATCCCCCGATACGTGTAAGGAGATTACAGAGGGAAGTAATTGTGTCTCTGGATAGTACGTGGCGCGGGAGATGTATAGGGGGGCTCCGCTCTGGTAATGGGCGGCGTTCCACCTTACATTAGGCTAACAAGCCGCACAGCCATTCACTGCTTAATTGGAAAATGAGGGAGAGTGTAAAAATAAAGAAAAGCAGCTTAATATATAAGATTACCAGATCATTACCGAGCAGAAGCCTCAATATTGTGTCATTTCCATCGTTTTAGCTCTTGGACTGAAATAGATCCCTCTCAACTCCTCCACTTTCTATTCCTTTTCCATTTCCTTTTTTCTTGCATTGTCTTTCTTTCTGTGCCCTCCCCCTCTTTCCCTTACCTTACTTTCCCCTTTTATCTTCTCTTTTCCTTTCCTTTTCTCTCCTTCCATCTCCTGCCCCGTCTTTTCCTCTTATGTCCTGTTCTCTGCTTCACTCTCTGCTCTTCTCCATTCCACCCCTTCCCTCTACCCTTCTGTCCTTTCATCTTCTTCCTTTTCTTCTCTCCTATCCCTTTCCTCTCAACTTCTCTCCTCCCCCCCCCCCCCCCTTCTCCTCTCATTCCCTTCCCTCTCCTCTCCTTCCCTCTCCTCTCCTTCCCCCTCTTCTCCTCTCATTCCCTTCCCTCTCCTCTCCTTCCCTCTCCTCTCCTCCCCCCTCTTCTCCTCTCATTCCCTTCCCTCTCCTCTCAGTCCCTGTCTTCTCCTGTCCTTCCCCCTCTTCTCCTCTCATTTCCTTCCCTCTACTCTCCTTCCCTCTCTTTTCCTCTCCTTTCCTTTTCTCCTTTCTTCTCTCTTTTTTCCTTTTCTCTCATCTCTTCTTCTCTCCTTTTCTTTCCACTCCTCTCCCTTCTTCATCTCTACTCTCCCCTGCTCTCCTCTACTTTCCTCACCTTTCCTCTCATCTTCTCTTTTCTCCTCATCTTCATTATCTTCTCCTCTCCATTCCACCCCTTCCCTCCTGTCTTTTCCTCTTCTTCCTTCTCCTTTTCTCTCCTTCCTTTTCATCTTTTCTCCTTCTCTCTCCTCTCCTTCCCTCTCCTCACCTCTTCTCCTCTCCTTTCCTTCTCTCCTGTCTTTTCCTCTCCCTTCTCCTCTTCTCTCCTTCCTTTTCACCTTCTCTCCTTCTCTCTCTTCTCCTTCCCTCTCCTCATCTCTTCTCCTCTACTTTCCTTCTCTTTTCTCTATTTACTTTCCTTTTTTCCCCCCTCTTTCCCTCTCTTCTTCTCTCCTTTTCTTTCTTCATCTCTCTCTCTCTTCTTTTATCTCTTGTCTACTCTCCTCTCCTCTCCTCTGCTATTGTCGCCTTTCCTCTCATCCTCTCCCCTTTGCCTTGATTTCAGGTCCTTTTCTATTTCCTTTTTCTCTTTTTCCCTCTTTGCTTCCTTTTCTGTTCTCCCATCTCCTTTTCTTACTTTCCCCTTTTATTTTTAATCCTCTTTTTCCACCTCCTCTCATTTATTTTCCTATAATTTCCATTCCCTTACCTTATTTCATTTTTTTAATGTCTTTTTTTAATGTCTTTTCCACTCTATTCCTTTGTGTTTTCCCCCTTCTCCCTTTTCCTTCCCCAGGCACGCTGCAAAGGGCCTCTGAGGAAGCGGTAGGCGTCCGCGAAACGGTCGTCAGGCCGCTGTTTGTACCCTCACTGCTGTCCTATCATCTGTTAATGTACCACTAATGCTTGTTGAATAAATAGAGCCCAGCATTCTCCCTCATTTATTGGTTGTGCCTCACTGTGAGCACAGGTATACAGGGCAGTAGTGGGTACCCAGCTAGATACTTTCTGAAATGTATCACAGGCAGCAACAATTTTAGTGCTGGAAGGTGACCTCAGCGGAACGTTTGTTTGCTAAGAGTTCTAAAGCCAGTAGAAAAGATCTCTGGTCTCCCAAAATGCTCTGGGCAAGGGGGTGGTGCTACATGCCCATATACAGCAATATATAGATATAGAAAGTGTTTCTGATGCTGAAACCAGGATATTTAAGGTAAAAGTGAGTTTCCTGAGTAATTTACTGGATTCTGCTATGTGTCGCTACAGGTCCTCTTTAACACCTCTCCCATTGTTTAGGCTATTCAGTAGGAAATACCTGTTTTATATTGAGTTAGGCCGTTAGCAGTCAGAGAGAGGGACAAGATAGGGTGGATTCTATCCTTCCCGCTGTTTCTACTATTTCGCCCCTGATAATGGACCTTTCAAAGCCGCTTTGATACTGCGGTTGGGTTAATGCTGTCCTCTCTGGCTAAATAGCCTCTTCAGGCCTGAATATAATTTGGACAGCGTTGTTATCAGGAAGCAGAGTGCCTTTCACAAAACGTTACAGCAAAGCCAGCGCGGCTCAGCTAATGCGCCCATTATCATAAAAAAAACTTCAGCTGGGCCGGGCCAGCCCATTGGCCGCGGACGGCGCTCGCTCTATCAGAATGGTGGGATGGGAAATTACATTTCAATTAAAGTGGTTTTCATTTGCGTCATGATATAGTGTATTCAGGGCACGGCCTGGCTGCCGCGGCTGCAGGAACGGGGGAGGCTTAAAAACGCCGGAGAAGAGATAGCATGAGGATATTTACCTGTTACAACAGATAAACCAACAGGCACACAGGGAGGATTCTGAAGCACATCTAAAGCTGTCCATACACTAATCGAGTTCCATGCCATCAATGTTTCCAGAGATGGACTAAGATGTAATAGGTAGTACATTTGGGGTGCCTCTGTGGTCCTTTTGGTAAACTGAAGTGAAGAGAGGTCAAGGAAGATGGCGGGTGGGCCTCTAGACACCTAATAGGCCCCAAGCACCTGCCTATCTTTCCTGGTGGATGATCCTGCTCTGAATGTTTTAGTCGATGTTTGCATTCAGTTAGAAAATGGATTATTGCTCAAATAATAATCAAAATGTGCACCACACTCTAGAAGTTATATCTTGTAGAATTTTTTTGCGCAAAATTGATCTAATGTTGAGTTACAGGTATATGCATTTTGATCAATCCAAACTCTTGTTCAATCATTGCCAAAGCGCATGTTCAGAAACAAGGGATCAATCTTACATTGATTAAAATTAAACAGTACACTAGCCAATCTTTGGATTTTTTATGGATATTAAATAACAATATTAGTAACAATAACGGTAAATAACAATTTAGGTGTAACATTAAATGACAATAACCATAACAAAAAATGTAATTAACAATTTAATTGCGGTATTACATTATCGGTGAATTGACCGATAGTCGACAACCTGACTATAACGTAATCTCTCCCTACTCTCACACAGAACTCTCCCCTGTTGGTGTCTAACCCTAAGACTTACCCTGGCGGTGCCTAAAACTAAGAACCCCTGGCAGTGCCTAACCCTAAGATCCGCCCCTGGTTGTGCCTAACCCTAAGACCGCCCCTGGTGGTAGCTAACCCCAAGACCCCCCTTCCCGGTGGTGCCTGCCTAACCCTAAGACCCCCCCTGGTGGTGCCTAACCCTAAGACCTCCCCAGTGGTACCTAACCCTCAGAACCCGCTGGTGATGCCTAACCTTAGGACCACCCTGGTGATGGCTAACCTTAAAGAGGAACTCCAGTGAAAATAATGTAGTAAAAAAAGTGCTTCATTTTTTACCATAATTATGTATAAATGATTTAGTCAGTGTTTGCTCATTGTAAAATCTTTCCTCTCCCCAATTTACATTCTGACATTTATTACATGGTGACATTGTTACTGTGGGCAGGTTATGTAGCTGCTCCTAGCTGTTTTGGCTGTTAGACAGCTGTAAACAGCTAATTCCTCTCTGTGAACATTGTTACATTGTGGCAGTTTGCCCAGAGTACCGCGGTACTCAGAGCTTCTTGTGGGAGGGGTTTCAGCACAAAATCAGTCATACAGCGCCTCCTGATGGTCTGTTTGTGAAAAGCATTATATTTCTCATGTAAAAGGGGGTATCAGCTACTGATTGGGATAAAGTTCAATTCTAGGTTGGAGTTTCTCTTTAAAGAGAATCTGTACTCTAAAATTTTTGCAGCAAAAAGCATACCATTCTATTCATTATGTTTTCCTGGGCCCCTCTGTGCTGTTTCTGCCACTCTCTGCTGCAAACCTGGCTTGTAATTGCCAGTTTTAGGCAGTGTTTACAAACAAACTAACCAGCTTGTGATAGGCTCACATAAGCAGAGTGTGTGAGTCATACAGAGCCTGCAGGGGGCCTGGAGAAGGTGTGTATAGCTTCTGCCAATGACAAGCAGTGCAGCACATTCCACACATTCCAGCCTCTGCAGACAGAGGCTACAGAAGAGAGAAGATTAGATCATATAACAGAGATAACACAGACACTGTGCAACTAGGAAAGGCTGCAGTAAGCCAGAGCACATTAGAACAGGCAAAGGAACTTATAGGATAGAAGAACTAAGGCTGAAAATTTTGTTAGAGTCTCTCCCCCGGTGGTGCCTAACCTTCAGACCCCGCGATCCCCAATAACAATAATACGATAAAGAACAATTCAATCGCAGCTGCCCGCTAAATAGCGTAACGCCTAACGATAATACACGAAATAACAATTTAATTGCAGCCACCCTCTAAATAGCGTACTGGCTATCAATATTACGATAAAAAACAACTTCGCTTGTTTTTGGCCGCGCTTTTATTAACTCCTCGAAGTGATATACTGTATGTCTCAGTGAGTTTTACAACAAAGGCGATAATTACTATGAAACAATGAACCTGTGTACAAGAATGTGACCTTGATACAGTAAGACACCACAAACCAGTGAGATACATGATATATGAAAGCCCGCTTCATAACATTTTCCCAGGAACATTAGCAGAGCAAAGCGTCTCCCCAAGAACACACAACAGATTCCCTTTCATCTCCGTCAGGGATCTTCATCCAATCACAACACATCAAGCCATCATTCTGCCTCCTGTCGTCGCTTAAGATTCCGTTTGAAGCCTGTTGATTGCCAAACATTGATAATAACTTCAGACTGTTATCAGAAGGTCTCTCCGCAAGGTCTCCGCACTGAGGCCTTGTCAGCAAGGATCTAACAGTTCTATTATTATTATACTTTATTTTTTTCTCTTCTTGTCATGCCGCTTGCCGGCGTAAAAACCATTTAATAAACAAGAAGTGGCTTCGGAGAAAACGCCACATTCAGTTGGTGATCAATAACATTTAAACTGAGCATGACAGACAATATGAGGGAGGAAAGGATAAATGACAGGAGCGCAGGTAGGGGACAAATTGATTATCATGCAGAGGAAAGATTTGGTTTTATCTGGACGCCAGAACAAGGAAGAGTGCATGATGCTATTAAGGGAGGACTCTAACGTCATGGAAAAGCAAGAAATGTGATACTATGGGCTCGATTCACAAAGCGGTGATAACCCAGTTAAAGACTTTAGGCGTGATAACCATTTTTATCATGCCTAAACTCAGTTTAGGCATGATAAGTTTAGGCATGATAAGTTTAGATAAGTTTAGATCGCGTGCAAAGTCCCGCACGCAAAGCAGCGCCATTAAACTCTATGCAAAGTGCACCAGACTTTGCTAGCGCAAAACTTTTGATCAGCTCTGCACATGCGGTGCTAACCCAGTTGGTGCTTAAACTTATCATGCCTAAACTTATCACGCCTAAACTTATCACACCTAAACTGGCTTTTCACCAGCGTGGTGCAATGGTTATCACGCCTAAAGGGCCTGATTCACAAAGCGGTGCTAACAGTTAGCACCCTGGTGAAAAGCCCTTTATCATGCCTAAACTCAGTTTAGGCATGATAAGTTTAGGTGTGATAAGTTTAGGTGTGATAAGTTTAGGCATGATAAGTTTAGGGCCTCGATTCACAAAGCGGTGATAACCCAGTTATCACGCCTAAAAGACTTTAGGCGTGATGACCTTTTCACCACTGAGTTATCACCGATTTTTCCTGCTCTTCGCGCGAAGTTACCGCGCGTAAGCGCGTGAGAGCGCGCGCAAAGTCCCATAGGGCTTAATGGGAGCTTCGCGCGAAGCGTCGGGTGTTGCGCGCGCACTTACGCGCGTACGCGCGGCAACTTCGCGCGAGTTTCTTCTTATCATGCCTAAAGTGACTTTAGGCGTGATAAGGGCCTTTTCACCATGGTGCTAACACTTTGCACCGCTTTGTGAATCGAGCCCTAGGTGTGATAAGTTTAGGTGTGATAAGTTTAGGCATGATAAGTTTAGGTGTGATAAGTTTAGGCATGATAAGTTTAAGCGCCAACTCCGTTAGCTCCGCAGTGCACAGCTGATCAAAAGTTTTACGCTAGCAAAGTCTGGTGCACTTCGCATAGAGTTTAATGGCGCTGCTTTGCGTGCGGGACTTTGCAAGCGATCTAAACTTATCTAAACTTAGCATGCCTAAACTTATCACACCTAAACTGGCTTTTCACCAACGTGGTGCAATGGTTATCATGCCTAAAGTCTCTAACTGGGTTAGCACCGCTTTGTGAATGGAGCCCCTAAACTTATCGGGCCTGATTCACAAAGCGGTGCTAACAGTTAGCACCCTGGTGAAAAGCCCTTTATCATGCCTAAACTCAGTTTAGGCATGATAAGTTTAGGTGTGATAAGTTTAGGTGTGATAAGTTTAGGCATGATAAGTTTAGGTGTGATAAGTTTCGGCATGCTAAGTTTAAGCGCCAACTGCGTTAGCACCGCAGTGCACAGCTGATCAAAAGTTTTACGCTAGCAAAGACTGGTGCACTTCGTATAAAGTTTAATGGCGCTGCTTTGCGTGCGGGACTTTGCAAGCGATCTAAACTTATCTAAACTTAGCATGCCTAAACTTATCACACCTAAACTTATCATGCCTAAACTTATCACACCTAAACTGGCTTTTCACCAGAGTGGTGCAATGGTTATCATGCCTAAAGTCTCTAACTGGGTTAGCACCGCTTTGTGAATCGAGCCCATCATGCCTAAACTGAGTTTAGGCATGATAAAGGGCTTTTCACCAGCGTGCTAACTGTTAGCACCGCTTTGTGAATCAGGCCCTATGTAATGTTGGTGGTTGAATTTGTGAACTACTCACTTTGTCACCATTCAGCACCGAACATGGCCGAATTTATCTTAAGGCACTGTAGGCATGTGCCTACAGGCAGGCGCCTGATGGTACAAGGGCGCCTCACTCCACTCCTCTAGTGCCTCCCTCTTTCCCTATGAAGGGCTCGATTCACCAAGCGGTGCAAAGTGTTAGCACCGTGGTGAAAAGGCCCTCTTCACGCCTAAAGTCACTTTAGGCATGATAAGAAGGGCTTCGCGCGAAGTTTCCGCGCGTAAAGTTTTGCGCGCGCTCCCGCGTGCGTGCGCGCGAAGCGCCCCGCACTTCGCGCGATGCGCCCATTAAACCCTATGGGACTTTGCGCGCGCGCCTGTGCGGGTGCGCGCGCAAAACTTTGCGCGCGATAACTTCGCGCGAAGTGCAGGCAAAAACGGTGCTAACTCAGTGGTGAAGAGGTCATCACGCCTAAAGTCCTTTAGGCGTGCTAACTGGGTTAGCACCGCTTGGTGAATCGAGCCCCAAGAGTCCTGATAAGAGTGTAAGGTAGGGGTTACTCACCCAGCTCTCAGCATTCCACTGATGAGATCTCCCTTATGTCGTGGGTACCTCTAGCTACTTATTACTGAGGTTCCTCTAGCTACCTGATCTTGGGGGCAACTCTAGCTACTCCATACTGAGGGTACTTCTGGCTAGCTAATGTTAAGGGACACTTGTAGCTATGACGGGAAGGGAGAAGTGACTGCTGGGACCAGGGAATTTTCTAGGCTAAACTGCACCCTGGGAGAGGGTGTAAAAATTGCGCCCCCCACCCCCGTGGACTCGTGAACCTTTACAGGACAGTCACACAGCCACAGGTCCCAAGTATATCTACTTACTAGTGACCAGCCGATCATCCAGGAGGAAACAGGAACCAGGAAAACACACAAGCGAATAGAGCAGAAAAGCCGACTCCTCCATGGGCACCGCGCACTGACAGCCTGCAGTACTGCTACAGGACATCAGGTGTCATCCCGTGGTGGTGACGTGATGATGACTTGACGTCTGACGCAGGCAGCCCAGGAGGAGTCAAGGGAGGTGATCGAGCTGGTAATCTTCTTCTTCCATTTGGCTGCACCGCGTGTCACCAACGCCCTAACGGTTACGTCCTTTGCCTGCGCCCCCCTTCTTCTACTTGCCGGTCTGTGCCCAGGGCGGTCGCCCTGCCCGCACTGCCCAAGAAACGGCCCTGGCTGGGACAGCCAGCACACTTGTGGTGCAGGTTGGTTGTGGTTTGTAGGTTCATGGAGGGCAGAGTCCCTGATGCCAGGACATCTGTGCCTATAAGCTCCTGTGAGGTGAATCCGGGCTTGGCACTGAACCTGCAGACAGGGTCAAGGGCTGTTCATTTGCTTCACAGCGCATTTCACGTGATTCCAACAATGACGATCAAGATTGTTCCATCAATTCATTTTCCAGATCGATCCCAGTGATTGGATGGAATTGTATCCCTTTTTTTCTCTCGTTTGTGTGCCTGTACGTTTGTTTCTGATTGTGCAAATTTGGACAGAGGCGCCAGGCAGGTTAAAATGATCTAAAAACAACTAAAAAGGAGGAGTACAGGTGGACTTACCTCCTGAAATGATGGACAATCGAGATTGTTCAAATCGCAAATAACAATTTATTTTGGCACTCCGCAACGCATTTCGCAGGTATAACCCGCTTCATCAGGTAAGGAGTGCAAGCTCAAAAAGGTCCAATAGTGGCAATGCGCCTCTGGGGTTTGTTTCTGATTGGTTGGATCAGATCGTCTGTTTGATCGTTCAGTAGATTGTAGCATTATTGTTATTATGATTTATTGTATTTATAAAGCCCCAGCATATTACGCAGCGATCAGGGGCGTAGCAATAGGGGTTGCAGAGGTTGCGACCGCATCGGGGCCTTTGGGCCAGAGGGGCCCCCGAAGGGCCCTCCCTCAACCACAATATTAGCTCTCTATTGGTTCTGTGCTCATAATAATCCCTTCTATAGATGCTTTGAATAGTGGTAATCATTAACAAACTGTTCCCCATTCCCATCTTGCACCTCTGACGCTGTAGTTGCCATTGGCAGGTTTTGGTGCGCCGTATCAATTGTTATGTATAGAGTGCTTGGGGGCCCCAATGTAAAACTTGCATCAGGGCCCACAGCTTTTTAGCCATGCCACTGGCAGCGATGGACAAAAAGTACTTACAATGGTACGGAGGATGGTAGACACAATGTTACAAGCTAATACAACACAACTAAGTTATTCAAGGCAAACAGAGTACAAGATACACAATCATGCAATTTTGGGCTGTTTAGGTAGGTCCAGTAATCCAAGTAAGAGGCGGTCATAGAAAAGGAGTACAATGATGGGGATCACATGATTATGCAGAATACACTAGGGATGGGAAGACCATGGCAAAGGCTTACAATCTAAGGGGATGGGAGATGGACACACTAGGTAGGGCTGTAGAATAAGTATTCAGTAGAGAGTTACTGTGTAGTAAGGGGTGGGTAGGCCATGTTGGAGAGATGGGTTTTGAGGGCTTGCTTGAATGTGTTGAAGGAGGGATCCGATGGGTGGAGGAAGGGAGTTGCAGAGGGTTTGAGTGGCTCTTGAGAAATCCTGCAAGTGAGCACGGATGTGGGTAATGCATAGGGCAGTTAGGCGAAACCTCCCCTTAAGGACCAGGCCATTTCACATGAGGGGGGTCGGGCGCATTTGGGGGTGTTAGGCAGCCAGATCCCCAGTATAGCATGGTGGGCATGGTGTCCCTTGTGTAGCCCAGTGTCCCCTGAAATGCCAGCAGCCTCCCAGGCTCCAGCGATCAGCAGCTGTAAACCCCTCCACTCTGGCCGGCATCCTCGCTCGCACTGCTTTAACAGGTCGTGGCTTGATGACCTCATTAAGCCGGGAACCGACACTTGCGTCAGAGCGAGCGGGGATGCCGGCCAGAGAGGATGGGAGCAACGATCGCCGGGGGAACATCAGGAAGGTAAGTGGATCCTCCTCTTCCCCTCCTACCGCTGCTGCTGTAATAGTGATCGCTACAATCCGTCGGTGATCATAGTGGTCACGTGATCAGGAGCCAATGGCGATGGCCCATGATCACTGAGGGGAGATGTCAGCTGTCATATGACAGTTTGATCTCCCCTCTCGGGTGCGCACGTTCGCATGGGGAGCGAAAATGGCAAGTGGCGTAAAACCTACGCCGCATCAGGCTTAGACAGCCACAAGTGCAGCGTAGGATTTACTATGGACGGTCCCCAAAAGGTTAAAGACTCCAACTTGCAATCATATCTGGAAAAAAAGTTAGGTACTCACCTTTGTAGAGGTAAGGCTGTGGATGTCATAGTTCCCTTTCGATCCTCTCTCCAAGCCCTCCATCCATCGCTGTTCCCCCAATTGAAATTCTGTGCACTGGGGTCTCTTTGGAAGGCTTCAGAAGGATGCACGTCGCCAAGTGCTTCTGAAGACGGGCACATCTGTACTGCCCATGCGCAGGCCCGTACGCAATACAGACCAGCTCATTTTTGGAAGTACTTGGGGACGTCAACTCTTCCGAGGACTTCTCGAGGATTCCCAAAGGTGTACCAATTGGTTGAATAATTTCAATGAGGGGGACAGTGATGGAACAAGGACATGGGGGGAGGACCAGGAAGGCTCTCTAGGACCCAGAGTCTTCCTTCTACATCGGTGAGTATCTACCTTTTTCCAGATTTGCTTCAGTATTTCTTTAACAGTTAGGATTAGGAGGTTAGGATTAGGTGTTTGAAGAGAACCCGAGTTGGCATGTGACATGATGAGATAGACATGTGTATGTACAGTGCCTAGCACACAAATAACTATGCTGTGTTCCTTTTTTTTCTTTCTCTGCCTGAAAGAGTTAAATATCAGGTATGTAAGTGGCTGACTCAGACAGGAAGTGACTGCAGTGTGACCCTCACTGATAAGAAATTTCAACTATAAAACACTTTCCTAGCTTCTGAGAGCAGGAAAGAGATTAAAAAAAAGGGTCAATAGTTCATAGCTTTTAGCTCTGGCATACTTAAATGAATGTGTCATTGAGCAAAAACAATACAACAGTTAAAACTTAAAAAGTAGATTTAAACATAAAATAAAACTGGGGAAAATCTTAAAAAGTCATTTTTAGGAGAAGGAAGATAGATACAATCGTTTATTTCACAGTTTATTTTCGCCTCGGGTGTCCTTTAAGAAGAAGTTTGTGTTAGTGAGGGAGAGTTTAGAGTTCTCAGGAAGGAAGTTACATAAGTTGAGGGGGTTAGATTAGGAGGGAGGTTAGGGGCAGACAGTCGATAACAGTGCTGAAAAACCATTGTAAAGCAGTGAGTAGCATATAGTTAACCGTGTATTAGGGATATTCTAACTATTGACATCATCAATCATTAATATCAATGTATGCCTGCTGGGAAGTTTTAACCAGCCGGGCGGTATGGACGAGCTCAGCTCGTCCATCACCGCCGGAGGCTGCCGCTCAGGCCCTGCTGGGCCGATTTTAGTGAAATAAAAAGCAGCACACGCAGCCGGCACTTTGCCAGCCGCGTGTGCTGCCTGATCGCCGCCGCTCTGCGGCGATCTGCCGCGAGCAGCGGCGAAAGAGGGTCCCCCCAGCCGCCTGAGCCCAGCGTAGCCGGAACAAAAAGTTCCGGCCAGCGCTAAGGGCTGGATCGGAGGCGGCTGACGTCAGGACGTCGGCTGACGTCCATGACGTCACTCCGCTCGTCGCTATGGCGACGATGTAAGCAAAACAAGGAAGGCCGCTCATTGCGGCCTTCCTTGTTTATTCTGGGCGCCGGAGGCGATCGGAAGAACGCCTCCGGAGCGCCCTCTAGTGGGCTTTCATGCAGCCAGGGTGGTTTTTAATGTCAATAAAAAAAAAAAACATGATCAGTATGCTTCACTCATGATGGCCCATATGCAATTCCCTTTTTCTCCAGAGTTTTTTCCTAGGAGATGATTTTTTTTATCTTCGATTTAGAATAACTTTTCAGCACTCTGCAATTGAAAAAGTAGCAACAAGTACCGTAGGTGGAAAAGTATTATAAAAACTATATTAAACATATTTTCTTGCTTGCTGGTGATTTAAAAGGCAAAGTTATTTGCATATGGACCCTTGTCATTAAAGGACAACTGAAGTGAGGGGATATGGAGGCTGCCATATTTATTTCCTTTTAAGCAATACCAGTTGCCTGGCTGTCCTGCTGATCCTCTGCCTCTAATACTTCCAACCACAGACCCTGAACAAGCATACAGCGGATCAGGTGTTTCTAGCATTATTGTCAGTTCTGACAAGATTATTAGCTGCATGCTTGTTACTGGTGTACTTCAGACACTACTGCAGCCAAATACACCAGCAGGGCTGCCAGGCATTGGCAACTGATCTTGCTTGAAAGGAAATAAATCCGGAAGCCTCTATATACCTCTCAGTACGGTAGTCCTTTAAATGCCCTTTAAACCGCCAGCAAGCAAGACAAATACTCAAAATTATTTTAATAGTACTTTCTCACCAACTTTTGGGTACTTTTTCAATTGTGAAATGCTAAAAAGTTATCTTAAAGAGAAGATAAAAATGCTCTGATAGGAGAGATAACTCAGGAGTAAAAGTTAATTGCATAGATATGGGCCCATGTGTTTGTGGCCCTTTCAATGTTAGACTTAAGGGAATTACCGCAGAGACACTGAAACGAAAAAAAAAAAAAAAAAAAAAAAATATATATATATATATATATATATATATATATATATATATATATATATATATATATATATATATATATATATATATATATATATATATGATATAATGAATGGTTGTGTAGTACAGATAATTACTAGAACATTAGTAGCAAAGAAAATATTCTAATATTTTTTATTTTCAGTTACATAGTGTTTTTTTTATTTATTTATTACATTGCATCTTTCTCTAATATTTGCAGTTTACACACTACTCAGCATTCTAAATGATTTTATGGAGCAGGCCAGTGAACTTTTGAACTGTCCTCTGCAGGGAAAAAAAACACAATACAGTGACTGACAGCTGAGATAATATGCTTCAGAAGACAGAGATCTCTGAGACTTTGAAAGTCGTGGAGCTCAATGGTTTTTATGCACCTGGATTTTCTTAAAGGACTTACGAGGCCAACTACGTAAAAAAAGTTATTTACCTGCCTCTAAGTTTCACGCACGGAGGATGCCGTCCGCGCCCTCCGTGCAGCGCCGCCGGGTCCCCCGCTCATTATCCCCCCCCCCCCGGGCCGGCTCCCGACCCCACGGCCCGGGTCGGGCTCTCCTTCCCCTCCAAAGATGGCCGCTTCCTCTGCCCGCGGCTGCGCAGTCCGCCTGGCCGCGAATGCGGCTGCGCAGCTCTAAGGCCAACCCCTCCGTTCCACGCTACGTAGCGTCCTCCGTGCCTGAAACTTAGAGGCAGGTAATTAACTTTTTTCACGTAGTTGGCCTCGTAAGTCCTTTAACTCTTCCTGTACTGGAAACAATATTAGACTTATGTCTCTGCTCCTAATGTTTTATTTCTTAGCTGTACTACACACACAGATCATTATATCATTTATCATTTTTTTTTTTTTTTTGCTTCAGTGTCTCTTTCTAGTTCATGGTTAACCAGCAGCAAGTGAATATAAGACTTCAGGATGTACAGTTGTTCTGGGGAAGGTAAATTGCTATGTCCAGGAGATGTGGAGGACTCAGGAGCGTCTCCCAGGATCCTTCGGATCAAAGCATAGCTCATAAGATGAAGCTTATGTCACCGAGATTGGCCGGCGTCTCAGGAGTATATGTCAGTCAAGGAGGTTGGCCGGATCAGCTGTCATTGCAGACAGAGGTTTGTTCCATCTCAAAGCGGAGGAACTAGCTACATGGACATTTTCAGATAAGTGCAGTTCAGACGCTGACAACCGAAAGAAATCCGCTGCACAGATGGCGTTGTGAAAGATTGCCTCGTTATGCCCAAAATATAATCTGCCGGCCCGACTGTAGCGTCTTTTCCCATCTGGAATCAAAAAGTGTTTCCTTCATTTTCTCGTAAGAAACTTACACTGCCTGTCAAAAGTTAAAGTGTACCCAAGGCGACATGTGACATGATGAGATGAAAACACATTAAAGTGAACCTCCAGACTAAAAATCTACTCAGCAGCTCTGAAAAGGCTTGGTGATTCTTTAACAGTTTCACAGCATCAGAACTTTGTTTCTCTTATACAAGCCTCATTTTTAGCTGCACAGAAGAAAACTGCCCGGGCTTTTTTCCCCTGATGCTGTGCAAAGCATGATGGGATTTCTGATGTTGTTGTTCTCGTTCTGCTGTTTTGGTGCAATTTTTTTTTCTTACATTTTGAATTTGACATTTGAAGCCTAGCGCATGCAGCTGGGAGGGGTAATCAGGACACAGGACAGTTGGAACTGTGTCTCCTGCTCCTTGTCACCTCCTTTCAACCAAAAAGATGGCTGCACCCATGACAAAGATGGCAGCCCCCATGAATCACAAACATTTGCCTGTTCTTTTAAAACAGGGTGGATAAGAGATTATATTACCTATCTATTCTAATTAACATAACTAATGTAACTTAATGACAGTATGTTTGTTTAGGCTGAAGTTCATCTTTAATAACCGAGCTATTTTACTTGCTTTATTTTGCTGCCTGAAAGAGTTAACTTTCAGGCATGCAAGTGACAGCTTTTGTCTTGTCGGTACCTTGTCGGGAGTATAGCGAGCATCACTGATAAGCAAATTAAAGCCATAAATGTTTTCCTGGCAGAATACAACTTCTGAGGGCAGGAAGAGATAAAATATATTAACTATTGATCTTTTTCTAACTTTGGCACACTTAACCATTTCAGGCCACAGGTATTTTTCACTTTATGCATCATAGCAATTTTCACCTCCCATTCACTCGCCAATAACTTTTACACTACCTATCACAATGAATTGATCTATATCTTGTTTTTTCCGCCACCAATTAGGCTTTCTTTGGGTGGTACATTTTGCACTATTTTTTATTTTGCAGAATTATTTTTTTCTAAATGCAGTTTTAACGGGACTATTAGGAAAAAAAATGGAAAAAATAAATCTCAGTATTCGGCCATTATAGCTTTAAAAATAATACACGCTACCATAATTAAAACCTATGTATTTTATTTACCCATGTTTCCCTGTTATTACATAATTTAAATGATGTCCCTATCACAATGTATGGCGCCCATATTTTATTTGGAAATAAAGGTGCATTTTTTCAGTTTTGCGTCCATCACTATTTACAAGCTTATAATTTAACCACCCTGGCGTTCTGATTAAATCGCCAGGGTGGCTGCGGGAGGGTTTTTTTTAAATAAAAAAAAAACTATTTCATGCAGCCAACTAAAGTTGGCTGCATGAAAGCCCACTAGAGGGCGCTCCGGAGGCGATCTTCCGATCGCCTCCGGCGCCCAGAATAAACAAGGAAGGCCGCAATGAGCGGCCTTCCTTGTTTTGCTTATATCGTCGCCATAGCGACGAGCGGAGTGACGTCATCGACGTCAGCCGACGTCCTGACGTCAGCCGCCTCCGATCCAGCCCTTAGCGCTGGCCGGAACTTTTTGTTCCGGCTACGCTGGGCTCAGGCGGCTGGGGGGACCCTCTTTCGCCGCTGCTCGCGGCGGATCGCCGCAGAGCGGCGGCGATCAGGCAGCACACGCGGCTGGCAAAGTGCCGGCTGCGTGTGCTGCTTTTTATTTGAGCCAAATCGGCCCAGCAGGGCCTGAGCGGCGACCTCCGGCGGTGTTGGACGAGCTGAGCTCGTCCAGACCGCTCAGGTGGTTAAATATCTCGTCAGTGGAATGCTGAGAGCTGGGTGATTCACTTTTCATTTGCGCTCTGCTCAAGACTCTGCATGGGGAAGGAGGGAGGGTGGCACTAGGGGAGGGGATTGAGCCGCTTTTCCATCATCAGGCGCCTCTAGGCACGTGCCTACAGTGCCTTATGCTAAATTTGGCCTTGGTTATCGGGCACTTATTGCGGCTATTACCATAAGCACCTATGGTAGCACCCAAACCAACTGCTTCGTCCATGACTCCCCACAACCGTATTGCTGCGTAACACTGATTACAAGGGCAGACGACTGCTCTGGAAGGGTTAAATAAAGGTGAATCAACGTATGTACTGTTATGTTTTTAATCGTGCAACAATAGCTACATGTAGATCTTTTTTATTTTTTAGTTTACCTTAAAGAGAATCTGTATTGTTAAAATCGCACAAAAGTAAACATACCAGTGCGTTAGGGGACATCTCCTATTACCCTCTGTCACAATTTCGCCGCCCCTCGCCGCATTAAAAGTGGTTAAAAACAGTTTTAAAAAGTTTGTTTATAAACAAACAAAATGGCCACCAAAACAGGAAGTAGGTTGATGTACAGCATGTCCACACATAGAAAATACATCCATACACAAGCAGGCTGTATACACCCTTCCTTTTGAATCTCAAGAGATCATTGTGTGTTTCTTTTCCCCTGCATCTCTCATGCACTGAAGTTTCAGGCTGCTTGTTTTTCTCCTGCAAACAGCTTTGCCCTTGTTTGTAATTCCTCAGTATGTGAAAGCCCAGCCAGCTCAGAGGATGATTTATCCAGCTTGTAAAAGATAAGAGAGAAGAGCGAAGCTGCCCTAATCTAAATAACACACAGGCAGTGTGCATAGAGGGGCCCGGAAGGGTGAGTTCATAGCAGAACCACAACACTGAAGAACTTGGCAGCCTTCCAGACACTGGCCGACAAGTCTGACAGGGGAAAGATACATTGATTTATTACAGAGACTGTCATAGTATAAAGTGCTGCAGTAAGCCAGAACACATTAGAATAGCTTTTGGAACTTGTAGGACGATAAAAAACAGGATGCAATTTTTGTTACGGAGTCTCTTTAAAGAAAATCTGTATTAAAAAAAAAAAAAAACTCTGGGACATACTCACCTAGGGAGGGGGAAGCTTCTGGATCCTAACGAGGCTTCCCCCGTCTTCCGATGTTGCGGCAATCCAGCGCTGCAGCCCTCCAAACCGCGACGGGGTAAATATTCATCTACTGGGATGCTGCGCAGGCGTGTTAAGGTGGGAACCGCCAACCCGGATCGGATCTGCTCTACTGCGCAGGCGCAAGTCCTTTGCAACTGCGCAGTAGAGCGGATACGATATCAGGTTCGGCTATTTCCGCCTTAACACAAATGAAGTGTCGCTACTGCGCCAGCGCAGGGATCGCGGAGAGATAAATAAATCTCTGCTTGTCAAGCTTGTCGGGGGAGGTTTCGGGGGAGCCAGCGCTGGATTCCCGGCAGCTACTGGGGACAGGGAAGCCTCATTGGGACCCTGAGGCTTCCCCCTCCCCAGGTAAGTATTCCCCAGAGGGCTTTTTTAAAGAGAAACCGTGACCAAGAATTGAACTTCATCCCAATCAGTAGCTGATACCCCCTTTCCCATGAGAAATCTATTCCTTTCCACAAACGGATCATCAGGGGGCGCTGTATGGCTGATATTGTGGTGAAACCCCTCCCACAGGAAACTGAGGACCATGGTCCTGGCAGTTTCCTGTCTGTGAACCTCATTGCATTGTGGGAAATAGCTGTTTACAGCTGTTTCTAACTGCCAAAATAAAGCAAGCAGCATCTCTTTCCAGTGACATCACCTGCCAGACGTAAAAATGTCGCCATGTGATAAATGTCAGAATGTAAATCAAGGAGAGGAAAGATTTTACAGCGAGCAAACACTGACTAAAGCGTTTATAGATAATTATTGTAAAAATGTGGCATTTTTTTATTACATAATTTTCACTGGAGTTCCTCTTTAAGTACAGAGTCTCTTTAAATATGATCACAGAGCTGTAAAATTAGAGCTGGTTGAATTGGTCCTCCATGCATCCCTGTATCACAAGCAGGACAGGGTTGCCATGGTACACAACAATAGCAATTATGCTTTCATTACACACTTCTGCTGGAGGACATAACAGCGGACTCATCTCTGCGGATTATGGTGCAATTTAGCCGGTTATTGTTGAAAGCCCTCTTCCAGAATGACCTGCAGACTGGATCTGTTCTTCATTGAGGTATATGACAGGAATATGGAGGCTGCCATATTTATTTCCATAAAGACAAAGGCCACAATACACTTAGCTTATCTCCTGTCTTTAATAATGTTTCTGAACTGTTTTTACTGTTATCACCATGGGGATAAATCATGTAGTATTCTCTAAGGAAGTTACCTCAGGCAAACCTTAAAGAGGAATTCCAGCCTAAGCAAACATACTGTCATTAAGTTACATTAGTTATGTTAATTAAAATAGATAGGTAATATAATCTCTTACCCACACTGTTTTAAAAGAACAGGCAAATGTTTGATTTCATGATGGCAGCCATCTTTTTGGTTGAAAGGAGGTGACAGGGAGCATGAGACACAGTTCCAACTGTCCTGTGTCCTGAGCACCTCTCCCAGTTGCTAGGCAACGTGAACAACAACATAGGACATCCCATCATGCTCTGCACAGCATCAGGGGAAAAAAGCCTGGGCTTTTTTTCTTTAATGGGTGGAGCTTAGCTAAAAATGCAGCTAAAAATGATGCTTTGGTAAGAAAAACAAAGTTCTGATGCTGAGAAACTGTTAAAGAAACACTAAGCCTTTTCAGTTCTGCTGAGTAGTTTTTAGTCCGGAGGTTCACTTTAAGTTAAGAATTCTGTCTAAGTTAAAGCGTTATAAAATTATTATTATAAAATTATTATAATCAATAAAAACATGTTTTCCTACTTTTTATATGCCATACAGTTATCATATTTGCATTTGTGCATAGGTATTATTATTCATTTAGAAGTTATAGGTTCCCAAAAGTACAGTTTTTTGCTTGGTGAGCTGACGTTGCATTTTATTCATAACTGCTTTTATACATTATGTATTGAAGGCAGCCAAATAGATCGGGAGGACTGCCAGGTAACTGGTATTGTTTAAAAGTAAATAAATATGGCAGCCACTATATTCTTCTGGCTTCAATTGTCCTTTAACTTTCAGTTCAGATTAGCTTTAAAGGGAAGGTCCAGGAAGATTAAAAATACAAAATCTACTTACCTGGGGCTTCCTCCAGCCCCTGGCAGCAGACCTGTGCCCTCACCGTAGCTCTAGTGGCTCCCGGTGTCCTCCGCTGCAGATGCCGACTTCACCAATTCGGCATCTGCTTGCACTGCAAAGGACTCAACTTACAAACAAATTCAACTTACAAACATTCTCCCTAGGTAGGGGACTACGTAGGGGACTACATGTACTTTATTTAATTTCCTTATCTCTCTAAAGCAGGGGTGTCAAACTCAAATACAAAGTGGGACCAAATTGTACACTGGGACCAAGTCGCGGGCCAATCTCAATGTCTACTGGCCACCTTCCATCCTTATTAAGTTCCCTGGTGTCTAATGGCTCCCTTCCAACCCCTATACAGTTCCCTGCTGTCTAGTGGTCCTCCCTTTCCTATACAGTTCCCTAGTGTTTAGTGGTCCTCCTTCCTCCCCTATACAGTTCCCTGGAGTCTAGTGGTCCTCCCTCCCCTATACAGTTCCTTGGTGTTTAGTGGTCCTTCCTCTCTTATACTGTTCCCTGCTGTCTAGTGGTCCTCCCTCCCCTATACAGTTCCCTAGTGTTTAGTGGTCCTCCTTCCTCCCCTATACAGTTCCCTGGTGTCTAGTGGTCCTCCCTCCCCTATACAGTTCCTTGGTGTTTAGTGGTCCTTCCGCCCCTATACAGTTCCCTGTTGTCTAGTAGCCCTCCCTCCCCTATACAGTTCCCTGGTGTCTAGTGGTCCTCCCTTCCCTATACAGTTCCCTGGTGTCTAGTGGTCCTCCTCCCCTATACTTTTCCCTGCTGTCTAGTTGTCCTCTTTCCTTCCCTATACAGTTCCCTGGTGTCTAGTAGTCCTTTTTCCTCCCCTATACAGTTCCCTGGTGTCTAGTGATCTCTTCCCTCCCCTATACAGTTCCTTAGTGTTTAGTGGTCCTCCTTCCTCCCCTATACAGTTCCCTGGTGTCTAGTGGTCCGCCCTCCCCTATACTGTTCCCTGGTGTCTAGTGGCCCCCACCCCTTATACAGTTCCCTGCTATCTAGTCGTCCCCTCTCCCTGCGCCAGTCTAGTAATCACCTCCCTCCCCTATACTGTTTCCTGGTGTCTGGTAGCCCCCACCCTCTCCTATCCAGTTCCCTAGTGTTTAGTACTTTCCCCCTCCCTCCCCATATGGCTTCCCTTGTGTTCTAGGGCTTCACCTCCAATATAGCTTCCCTGGTTGGTCTAGGACTTCACCTCCAATATAGCTTCCCTGGTTGGTCTAGAGTGGGCCAAACATAATACAAGGCGGGGAAAGCACTTGGGGCCTAAATTTAATGGCTCAATTTGGGCCAGAGTTTGACATGTATGCTCTAAGGAAATTGATTTCAAGACTGATAAAGAAATTTTGGTTTCAAACACTGTTAATATCCAGATTATGGATTATGGTTTATAATTATAAATGGGCAGGAGCAGATATTCTTGTCAATATAACATATCCAGTGTAATCCCCCCCCCCCCCCCCCCCCGCACAAACACACTTCCTGATACCTAATTTTGTTTTCAAACACTGTTAATATCCAGATCGCTTTATAATTATGAATGGGCGTGAGCAGAAAGGATTTAATATTTCTGTCAATATAACGTATATCCAGTGAAACAGTCCTCACTGGTCATTGCGCCCGTTACATAAAGATGGAGAGTGTCTGTTAGGGAAAGGTTTGTTGATCAATACGCGCACTGACAGTCCATCAATATTTACTCTGCATATTAAAGTATTGATCAGATAAATATTTCATCCGCTTGTCTATATGTATGACTGGCCTGCACTGAGGACTGGGGGCCATTTACACGAGGGTTTATCATAGATCGAACTGTTAACCCGTTCTAGGTTCATCATGAAGCGGTCATAAGGTGGAATAAGTGTGACCAGAGATGATTCAAGACAGAGCAGGATCATACACAAGGTAATCCAGGCATGTGTCTGGGGCCCAGCGGGTGTCGGGGCCAAACTGCCACTTTCTCTGTCCCTTTTCACATCTTAGAACCATACGGAGGAGCAAGAGACACTACCTTGCCTAGGTTTCATCTCAACCTTCCTGGCGGTAAGCCTGAGCTGAGCTTGGGTTATGCCACGCAGGAGGATTTCTCAGGCCCTGCTTGGCCGATTTGCAAAATGACCTGAAATTTCGTGTAAATGTAATTAGCAGATTGCAATCATCACTGCCCAACATTATCCCCTTCCTTACACTTAATCCTAACCCCTTCCCCAACACTATCCCCTTTCTGACAAAAAAACTAGTGTTGGTGTTTTTGAATTCGGGATCCTCTGGGAAACCCGAATCATGCTGAACACCGCACTTTAACACACAATCTAGTTAAAAGGGTCATGTGAAGGTCACACCGCACTTGACATGACTTCAATGCTTCGTCCTTCTGGCTTGGAAAGAGGAATCATTGGAGTACTGTGAAGCTCGAAGGGGACTGCCGCCCTATCACCCTGTCCACTAGCTTGGGTACTGAAGTTTGGTGTTAAGCATAATTCGGGTTTACAGATGCGGATCCCAAATCCGAACACCATCACTACACATAATCATCACCCTCCTTTACAACCTTTTTTGCCTCCTGACTCCTAGCTCGGCCCCCCTCTCCCGCGTACAACGAAAAAAGCACTCTGAAATTTGGGCAACCCATAATTTGGATAGTATAGTATCAGTATTAAATACCGATATTTTACTATAATTAAACCTAAGCCTGTTTTTATACAGAACCCTCCCCCTGTCACCCTAAAGGTGGCCACACACGATACAATAAAATGATCCGATTTTACGGCAATTCGCTAAAAACGATCGGATCTCCCGAAAAAACCGAAAGCTTTTTTTCCATTCGACTGAAAAATCCGATCGGATTTCCCGTTTTTTTTTTATTTTTATCTCTCCGGAATGCCAGATATTTTTCTTCAATTTCTCTAAAGATTGTATGTTGTGTGTTAGATTGTCAATTTATCAATATACACACCCTAGCAATTTTCTCAGAGTTTCCAATCATTTTTATCATAATTGGAGTGTGGTACATTGGTACAATAGGTGTGTGGTACATTGGTCATATTTTTGAAATGTTACAATCCGTCAGAAAAATGTATTTCAATTCTTAAATTGAACAGATATTTAAAAAATTGTATGGTGTGTGGCCACCTTAACTGTAACCGTCCCCCCCACACAAACACCATTTAGGATGCCTTACTGTAACTGTCACCCTCGCACAAACACCCTTCCTGATGCCTAACCCTACTGTTCCCCCCACCTCCACACACAAACACACAAAGCCCTTCCTGACACCTAACCCTAACCACCACCTCCCCACCCGGCACAAAATCCCTTCCTGACACCTAACCCTAACCACCACCTCCCCACCCGGCACAAAATCCCTTCCTGACACCTAACCCTAACCACCACCTCCCCACAAACACCCTTCCTGAGGCCTAACCCTAACTGCTTCCCCACACCTCCACACACACACACGCACACACACACACACACACACACACACACACACACACACACACACACACACACACACACCATACACACGCACACACTACACACACACACCACACACACACCACACACACACACACACACACACACACACACACACACGCGCAAAACACATAAACCCTTCCTGACACCTAACCCTAACCACCACCTCCCCACCCCACCCTGGCACAAAATCCCTTCCTGACACCTAACCCTAACCACCTCCCCACAAACACCCTTCCTGAGGCCTAACCCTAACTGCTCCTCCACACCCTTCCTGAGGCCTAACACCACCCCCCACGCACACGCACACACACAAACACCTTTCCTAATGCCTAACCTGAATTGTCCCCCCCCCCCCCCACACACACACACACACAAGCACACTTCCTGAAACCTAACCATAACCCCTCCCCCGCACAAAAACCTTTCCTGATACCTAACCCTAATGCCCCCCCAACACACACAAACACCCTTCATGATGCCTAACCCTAACAGCTCCCCCACACCCTTCCTGACGCCTACCCCCCCCCCCTCCCCACACACACACAAACACCCTTCCTGTCACCTAGCCATAACCCCCCCCCCCCCACCCGCACAAAAACCCTTCATGATACCTAACCCTAATGCCCCCCCCCCCCCCCCCAACACACACAAACACCCTTTGTGATGCCTAACAGCTCCTCCCCCACACAACGCCCTTCCTGATACCTAACCCTAATTGTCCAGCCCCCCTCCCCCGCACATAAACTTTCCTGACACCTAATCCTAACTGCCCCCCCCCCCCCCACACACACAGCCTTCCTGTTCCTTAACTCTCCCCCTACGCACAAAAACCCTTCCTGACACCTAATGCTAACTGCCTCTCCACACAAAGAAACCCTCCCTGATGCCCAACCGTAATTAACCCCCCCCCCCCCCCTGCCACAAACACACTTCCTGATACCTAATTTTGTTTTCAAACACTGTTAATATCCAGATCGCTTTATAATTATGAATGGGCGTGAGCAGAAAGGGTTTAATATTTCTGTCAATATAACGTATCCAGCGAAACAGTCCTTCGCTGGCCATTGCGCCCGTTACATAAAGATGGAGAGTGTCTGTTAGGGAAAGGTTTGTTGATCAATACGCGCACTGACAGTCCATCAATATTTACTCTGCATATTAAAGTATTGATCAGATAAATATTTCATCCACTTGTCTATATGTATGACTGGCCTGCACTGAGGACTGGGGGCGATTTACACAGGAGTTCATCATAGATCGAATCTCCGAATAACAATATTTATCGGGCGCTGTGGGCCCCCAAATGCTGATATATTTAATGCAACCATATGGCGACTAGCGTTACTCGGATAACCCCAATCACGAATTTGAGTAAATCAGACCACGGCAGAATCAAATTCCGGATATGCCGTGATCGTGATCCGGATTTGATTCAGAGCTCCGGATTCGACTCGGATTTTAGCCGTGATTGCATGTAGAATCCGTAATCATGGATTTAACTTTAACGGATTATAAAGGTGATCAGTGGCTACAACTTAAACATTTTTTTCAAAAAGACCTAATAGTTTTTGAGAATATCAATTGTAAAGTTTCAAATGAAAAAAGTATTCATGAATAAAAACCGCCAAAACCTGCCGACTTTATCGGTTAATTTTTCAATAAAACTTGATTGAGTGAAAAAAAAAATGCATTCCTCTGCATCTCCATTAAGTGCGTTTTACATGTGTTTTTGAAAATGATGCAGCAAGATGTTAGTTTTCAGAAACAGGCATATATGTGTTTTTACATGCGGCCCATAGACAGGGGTGTAGCAATAGAGGGTGCAGAGGTTGCGACCGCATCGGGGCCCTTGGGCCACAGAGGCCCCGAGGGGCTCTTCCTTAACTACAGCAATAACTCTCTATTTGTTCCTTGATACCAAACTGTTCCCCATCCCCTTCTTGCACCTCAGACACTGTAGTTGCCATGGGCAGGTTTTGGTGCGTCACATCAATTGTTATGTGCTTGGGGGGCCCCAATGTAAAACTTGCATCGGTGCTCACAGCTCCTTAGCTATGCCACTGCCGTTAGACTTGCCATAGTGACAAAAACGCTACCGTTTTCAGCAACGCTAGTGTTCCCTGCCTCAAAAACACCCCTGCATGGTCCATAATATAGGGGAACTCTCCTCCCGGGAGTCCCTTTTCCACCTATAAGGCCCCGATGGAGGTGGGGGTGCATGCCCTACACCCCCACCATTGCCGTATGTGCTGATACAAATTGTGGCTATAAAGAATAAATTGTGTGCTGGAGTCCCACAATTGAATAGCTATGCAAACTGTGGCTACAAATATCACCTCTAGCGGGCAAATGTCCCGTTTCCTATGCTCATATCCTTGTCCATCTTCATTCTGTAGCCCACTCACTCGAGGCGGCTGCAGTTGTCGAAGAGGTTAATCTCCTCTCTCTCTCTGCAGTGAGAATTGCAGTGGGGCATCATTTGCCGTGAGCTGGAGGCCTATAAGGAGAGGATGTGCTAATAGAAGAATGATGAGTCCATCGCCAGTTGAGAGACACCAGCGAGCCTATCTGCCCAGCCGGCATGAAAGACCCCTGTCCAACTCAATAAACGTGGCTGCAGTGATTAAAGACCCAATTTACTCTTTTTAATTGGCTTCATTTCCTCCTCATTCCCTTTCACCGCACATCCTTTTCAGGAGGCGCGCGGCACGTCTGAGCTGGAGAAAAAGACACGTGTCAGTAGGTGTGTATTGATTTACGCCTCGGCCCTGCTGAGAAGAACTATTGTGTATCCTATAAAGTTCCTCAGAACGTTGTTTTTACATTGGGAAGCCCCCATTGTCCAATAAATTTTATGGCTCGCCAAGGCTGACTATCAATTATGCACAGCCTCGAGCCGTTGTAATAGAGCCGACCCCAAGATCATACATCCTCGGGGCTGTTTGGTTCCCAATTCTTACCGTGAAATAAGTCACGTGTAACAGGCTGTGTGCGGCTGAGAAGATAAATTACAGGCGCTTACAATGGCGGTGTTTCACTGTGTCTATTGAGAATGTAACTACAGTTTTCAAATAAAATGAATTCCAGAACACTTAGAGCTCTCTGTGTATTAAAACTAAATTGTACAAAAAGATGTACATAAATACAGTAGATACAACAATTTGCCAAAAATTAAATAAATAAAAATAGTAGGTGCAGAAGGAGGCTCCTCCGCCCTCTCTCCACCCGCATGCAGAGTAGCACAGGGAAAAGATGCTCCTCCGCCCTCTCTCCACCCGCATGCAGAGTAACACAGGGGAAGGAGGCTCCTCCTCCATTTCCCCACCCGCATGCAGAGTAGCACAGGGGAAGGATGCTCATCCTTCCTCTCCCCTCCCGCATAAAGAGTAGCACAAGGGAAGGATGCTCCTCCTTCCTCTCCCCTCCCACATGCAGAGTAGCACAGAGGAAAGATGCTCCTCCTCCCCTCCCGCATGCAGAGTAGCACAGGGGAAGGAGGCTCCTCCTCCCTTTCCCCACCCGCATGCAGAGTAGCACAGGGGAAAGATGCTCCTCCTTCCTCTCCCGCATGCAGAGTTGCACAGGGGAAAGATGCTCCTCCTTCCTCTCCCCACCCACATTCAGAGTAGCACAGGGGAAAGATGCTCCTCCTTCATCTCCCCACCCACATGCAGAGTAGCACAAGGGAAAGATGCTCCTTCTTCCTCTCCCCACACGCCTGCAGAGTAGCACAGGGGAAGGATGCTCCTCCTTCCTCTCCCCTCCCGCATGCAGAGTAGCACAGGGGAAAGATGCTCCTCCTTCCCTTCCGCAGGCAGAGTAGCACAGGGGAAAGATGCTCCTCCTCCCCACTCACATGCAGAGTATCACAGGGGAAGGAGGCTCCTCATCCCCTCCCGCATGCAGAGTAGCACAGGGAAAGGATGCTCCTCCTTCCCACCCGCATGCAGAGTAGCACAGGGGAAAGATGCTCCTCCTTCCTCTTCCCACCGACATGCAGAGTAGCACAGGGGAAGAATGCTCCTCTTTCCCTACCGCATGCAGATCAGCATGTGGCTAATCTTGTCAGATTTTTGTCAGAAACAATGTTCAGGGTCTATGGGTATTAGAGGCAAGGATAAGACAACCCGGCATTTGTTTAAAAGGCAATAAATATGGCAGGCTCAGTGGCATAATTAAAATTCATGGGGCCCCCCAGCAAAACTTTGATGGGCCCCCCAAAGTTCACAACCCTTCCCTTGCCCCTCCCCCTTGGTGACCCTCACAGCCTCGGAGTCCCTCTCACAAGGGACATAAAACAAGTGTGCCCATCAGCATCTTCACACCCATAACAAGTGTAGCCACAACACACCTGATATGAAGTATAGTCCCCTGTATCAGAGGAAGGGAAGATGAGTAGTTGGGGGACCCCACAGCTCTGGACCCCCCTGCAATCACAGGGGCTGGTTCCCTCTATTTATGCCCCTGGGCTGCCTCCCTATAGCTCTTACTTCAAGTTCCCTTTAAACCTTCCCTTGTCAATCTTGGTTTGAGAGCCAACACCTCCACCTCATTGAAAATTGCAGAAGTTTAAAATGCTTCGCTCCTTAGCCCAATCTCATCTTCCATTGTAAATCTTCCTCGGAAGGCCTCTACTGAGCCCGCCATCCTTCCAGGCCAAGAAACAGATATCACTCAACGCACTCGCTATTAGCTGCTCGCCTCCATACATCAAAGCAAATGTATTCTTCCCCGATGGGTTTCGTTATCAAAGTTTTTTTCTTTTTTTCTAAAATCAGTCCGTCCCGAAGTCTAATAGCGGCTGAAGTATGGGGAGATAAGGGCAGCCCTCGCCTGCAGCACCCATAACAACCTCCACGCCGGCTCCATGTCCATAGTTCATGTTGAAGTGACAGGAAAGTGTTGGCACGCAATGCGCTCTCCCCTGACAGTTGGGAAATATTTGACTCCGGTGGCATATACATCAGACGTCTTAGAAGGCCTGTCAAGAGACAGGTCCATGAGTTTCGTACTGCTGCCAAAAAAAAGTAGGAAGAAGGAAATAAAATCCACCTTTTTTCGAAGAAGACGAGAGAAGAGATAACAAACGCTTTCTTAGCAAGTAGAAATTAGTTCATTTTTTTTATTAGCTACCGTAATTACGATTACGCGTATTTACATTTTTACAATTACACCAATACATAATTACCATCTGGAAATTCAATTGATTTTGTAAAATTCATTTGTAATTTTGCGTAATTTTTGCATAATTTCTTTTTGACTTTAGCAGTGAATAGCAAACCCCCCCCCCCCCCCCCATACATGCTATTGTCACCAAAATTGCTACCTATGTTAAGGAGAATAGTGGCTACAAGTCAAAAAAATTTGTTCCAAAAAGACCATGTAGTTTTTGAGAAAATCTATTTTAAAAATGCAAAGGAAATATGGTGTTTACAGGGGAACTGAAGAGAGAGGTGTATGGAGGCTGCCATGTTTATTTCCTTTTAAGCAATACCAGTTGCCTGGCAGCCCTGCTGATCCTCTGCCTCTAATACTATTAGCCATAGACCCTGAACAAGCATGCAGCAGATCAGGTGTGTCAGACTTTAAAGTCAGAAGACTAGCTGCATGCTTGTTTCTGGTGTTATTGAGATACTACTGCACAGAAATAGACCAGCAGGGCTGCCAGGCAACTGGTATTGATTAAAAGGAAATAAATATGGCAGCCTCAGCATACCTCTTACTTCAGTTCCCCATTAAACTCATTTTTCTGAGTTTAAAAACCATTTTCCTTTGCATTTAAAAATCGATTATCTCAAAAACTACTAGGTCTTTTTTATTTTTTTTTTTTATTTTTTTGGGGGGGGGGGGGGAGGGGACTCCAGTGTATTCCTGCAGGCTTTGTATTAAAGAGAAACTGTAACCAAGAATTGAACTTTATCCCAATCAGTAGCTGATATCCCCTTTTACACGAGAAATCTATTCCTTTTCACAAACTGTATGGCTGATATTGTGGTGAAACCCCTCCCACAGGAAACTGTGAGGACCATGATCAGTTCCCTGTCTGTGAACCTTGTTGCATTGTGGGAAATAACTGTTTATAGCTGTTTCCAACTTCCAAAAAAGCAAGCAGCAGCTACTTCCACTGACATCACCTGCCAGCAGTAAAAATGTCACCATGTGATAAATGTCTGAATGTGAATCAAGGAGAGGAAATATTTTACAATGGGCAAACACTGACTGAATCATTTATACATAATTATTGTAAAAATGAAGCACTTTTTTAACTACATAATTTTCACTGGAGTTCCTCTTTACCATATGTTCCAATTTTGGTGACATGTATTGGGGCTGTGCTATTAACCGCAAAGTCAGCACTAAAATTACGCGAAAATTCAAAATTACGGATCCTGATTACAATTACAGACAAAATTCATTGTGATTTTTCCTGAAACTTTGCATTGCGATTTTGCATTGTAATTGCGAATTTCGATACAAAATTACGACAACGTGAAATCTGTGCTCATCACCACATTTTATCCTCCCTGGTGCTGTAAAAATATACTATATTTCAACCAGGGAAATGCAGCCATATTCTTCTTTGGTACTTCCTCCTGGCAAAACGAGACAAAACTCGAAGGATAAAAACTAATAAAGGAGGACAAGTGTTGCCAAAGGGAGCCTCGCTTTACATAAGTGGTCTGTAAAATTGTCCCGAGAGCTTGCCGATGGGGAACTATGATAATGCTTCATCTGCCGAACGTTCCTGTGTGCAGTGTGGTCCCTCGCGTGACCCACAGAAACGGAGAGAAAGCCTACAGAGAAAGCCTACAGCTAGGCCGATGGGCAGGGCAGCTTTGTTTATTTACGTCTATTCATTTTTTAATCTCTTATGTGTTCTTCAGAAATGTCCCTGGAGTCCTTAAAGGACACCCGAGGCGAAAATAAACTAATGAAATAAACAATTGTATCTATCTTCCTTCTCCTAAAAAAAAATGACTTTTTAAGATATCCCACAGTTTTATTTTATGTTTAAATCTACTTTTTAAGTATTAACAGTTTTATTGTTTTTTGCTCAATGACACATTCATTGAAGTATACCAGAGCTAAAATCTATGAACTATGGACCCTTTTTTATCTCTTTCATGCTCTCAGAAGCCATTTTCTGCTAGGAAAGTGTTTTATAACTCATACAGTCACTTCCTGTATGAGTTATGACTAAGTCAGTCACTTACATACCTGATATTTAACTCTTTCAGGCAGAGAAAGAAAAAAGGAACACAGCATAGATATTTGTGTGCTAGGCACTGTACATACACATGTCTATCTCATCATGTCACATGTCACCTCGGGTATCCTTTAAGGTACCAATGCATTACTCTAGGTATGGGCAGATTGACCATGAGATAGATCACTCTCTGGTTGAGTGTGATCTGTTGCCTGTCCATCGATTTCTGAATTGCCCTAGTGCCGCTGCTTCCTCCACCTGCCTGTCCACCCCACAAATATGTGTGTGTCTCTGCTCATAAAGGTTTACCTCTCACACCGCTCCTGGCCTTCTCCGGTGTCTGCCTTCACCGCACATTGCACTGGCACATGTGTGATGTCACTCATGGGGGGTGGGCAGATACACTTGGGGTGACTCTGGCCAGGGATCTGCCCTTTAATTTGGTTGCCGCAGTATCAAACACAGAGATTTTACCAGCATTCCTGATCGATCCCCTGCACCAATTTTGGGGAAGGGGCAGTGCATAGTCCCTAGAGGTGCAAGAGATTCATGAAGTCGTGAGTTGCAGGAGGTGGCTGAACTGGTGCACAGTGTCGGACTGGGAGGTGGAAAAGCTGAGGAAATCCACCTGCTGGCCAAGCACAGTAACCCTGTGTAATCACTCCCAACAGAAACCTGCAGCAAGTCTTCACTGTGAACACCTGATTACTGCTGCTTGGCCATCAGGTGGATGTCCTTAGTTTTTCTACCTCCCAGCTCGACACTGCTGGTGCCCCACTCAAATGAAGCCTCCTATTACATCATGGGGGCAGGAGGTGTTGCCCCAAGATGAGAGGAGCCCTTAGACTCCAGGAAATGCGGCTGGTGTGAGATTATGCTGTGGTCTGACCCCTATAGGTGAGTAGATAGATATCCTTTCTTAGCACTAGGTGGGTGCTTTCGGGGGAAGGGGAGAGAGTGTAAGATACAACATTATTATTCATACTGGCTTTTATTTTAAAACTATATAATCTATGGGCAATAATAATCAGATAAAAGTTCATCCAAATTGTAAATATACATTATGGGGTTGATTTACTATAACAAATAGCGTGCCTTATCAGAGTTAAAGGGATACTGTAGGGGGGTCGGGGGAAAATGAGCCGAACTTACCCGGGGCTTCTAATGGTCCCCCGCAGACATCCTGTGCCCGCGCAGCCACTCACCGATGCTCCAGCCCCGCCTCCGGTTCACTTCTGGAATTTCTGACTTTAAAGTCAGAAAACCACTGCGCCTGCATGCCCGTGTCCTCGATCCCGCTGATGTCATCAAGAGCGCACAGCGCAGGCCCAGTATGGTCTGTGTCTGCGCAGTACACTCCTGGTGACATCAGCGGGAGCGAGGACACGGCAACGCAGGCGCATTGGTTTTCTGACTTAAAGTCAGAAATTCCAGAAGTGAACCGGAGGCGGGGCCGGAGCATTGGTGAGTGGCTGCGCCAACACAGGATGTCTGCGGGGGACCATTAGAAGCCCCAGGTAAGTTCAGCTCATTTTCCCCCGACCCCCCTACAGTATCCCTTTAACACACCTTATCAGCGTTAACATGCCTTATCAGGGTTAACACACCTTATCAGTGTTAAAGCGGAATATAACCCTGCATTTCTTCTTTGCTCTAAAACATTATTTACAGCATATTATATGCAACAAGCATTTTTTTTTTCACTAGACCAGCATTCAAAGGGTTACACACAGGGCTGGAAAGTTCAGTGCGTTGAAATCTGGACACATCTGAAGTTGTAGATTATGTTATCTTGTGTTTACTTAAAGCGGAATATAACCCTGCATTTCAACTTTGCTCTAAAACATTATTTACAGCATATTATATGCAACCAGCATTTTCTTTTTTTATTAGACCAGCATTGGAAGGGTTACACAGAGTTTAAACGTTCCTGGAGATTTCTGCAGACGCATCCGAAGCTGAAATAGATACATTTTGTTTACATAAATGTATCTAAGTGTTGAATGTGACTCACTCTCTCTGACTGAGCTGGAGGACAGCCAAAGTGTGTAACATTCAACACTTAGATACATTTATGTAAACAAAATGTATCTATTTCAGCTTCGGATGCGTCTGCAGAAATCTCCAGGAATTTTAAAGCCCTGTGTAACCCTTCCAATGCTGGTCTAGTAAAAAAAAAATGCTGGTTGCATATAATGTACTGTAAATAATGTTTTAGAGCAAAGTTGAAGTGCAGGGTTATATTCCGCTTTAACTGTATCAAGTGAGGAATGTGACACATTCTCTGACTGTGCAGAAGCAGCTGGACACAGAGAGACACTGAAAGCTTGTCTGCCTTCAACACATAATGCATAAAACCAGTTATTAATAAAATGCAAAGTCAGCTCACAAAGCAAAAAACTGTACTTTTGGGAACCTATAATTTCTAAATGAATAATAATACTTATGCACACATGCAAATATGATAACCGTAGGACATATAAAAAGTAGGGAAACATGTTGTTTATTGAATATTATGTCACGGTTTTAAACCGCTTTAACACACCTTATCAGATTAGCATAACAAGGGTCCAATCACTTTAAAAGACATTATCCCTGCACTTTGATTGGCCCATTAGGCTGCCTGTCACTTGACAGGAAACTTGACAGGCAGCCTATTGGGCCAATCACAGTGTGGGGCTAATGTCCTTTAACGTGATTGGATCCGCAGGGGCTCAGGACAGGACGAGTGGAGCTCTTGTCATTGCCAATTAGCAGCCATAAGTCTGTAGCGCTCGCTATGCTACTCTGATAAGGCGTGATAACTCTGGTAGGGCATGATATTTTGTTATACTGAATCAACCCCTATATGTCATCTTCTGATTTCATACATTTTCTTTTCAGTCACCCAGTCCAATCTATGCTGGGAGTTTTACGGGTTGTGAGAGGACACCTGCTGGCAGTATCTCATCCAGGGGAAGGAGTGGCCATAGCGCTGGGGTCGCGGGCTAACGACTTTCTGTGATGACTGCCGAGTTTCGGGAACTCAGAGAGAGAGAGAGAGAGAGATAGAGAGGCGGCTGTTGTTTGCAAGATTTAAGGCTGGAAGCGGCAACATCCTAAATAGATGACTCCAAGGGCGAGTTCAGACACTTGGAGATTTTATATCTGGGAATCCAATTTAAGAGCTGATATTGGCTCTCTCCTGCGCCGGCCGGGGACAGAGGGAGAAAGCGTCGGTCTCGGAACTACACACACGGGGAAGGAAAAAACAATAAAGACCTCTAGCTTGTCTTCTGCGGAAATCTTCCAATTTGATTTCTGAGTGGGAGGATCTCAGGCAGGAAGTCAGGCAGGGCAAGAAGAGTTTTGCAAACTTTTGGTTCAGCACTGACAGAGATATATAATTATGTTCCTTTTGCTTGCCAAATTGTGTTTTTTTGCTAAGGTTTTTTTTGGGGGGTGAGGGGTGTAGTATCTGTGAAGCCCTGCCCAGGCCCTAAGCAACTGCCTAAATTGCCTTGTAAGTGATTTGGCCGAACAATGCTATATTCTTTATTAACCCTTTGGGGACTGCTGTGGGTAAATCCTACGCCGCCTAATGCGGCGTAGAATTTACGCTGCCTGCCGTTTCCGCTCCTGACGCGATCGTGCGCACACGAGAGGGGAGATTAAGCTGTCATATGACAGCTGACATCTCCCTTCAGTGATCAGGAGCCATCGCGATTGGCTCCTGATCATGTGATCAGTGATCACTACAATCGCCAGCGGATCATAGTGATCACCAGTAAGAGCTGCGGCGGTAGGTGGGAAGGAAGAGGATCCACTCACCTTCCTGCCGTTCCCCCAGCAATCGGCGCTCCCCTCGCTCTCGCCGGCATCCCCGCTCACTCTGCGTTAAGTGTCGGGTCCAGGCTTGATGGCGTCATCAAGCCACGACCCGGCATTAGCGGCAGTGCGAGCGAGGATGCCGGCGAGAGCGGAGGGGTCCACAGCGGCTCATCGCTGGAGCCTGGGAAGTGAGTAAAGGCTGCTGGCTACAGGGGGACACCCGGCTACAGGGGGGACACCATGCCCAGCTAGCCCTACCAGGGATTCGACTGCCTGACCCCCCCAAAGGTGCCCCCCCATCCAAAATCACCTGGACCTTAAAATGATTTTGTTATCCAGCTAGGCCCTGTTTTTACTGCGCCCTTTTTTCATGCATGCCATAAAAACATAAAAGAGGAATGCAGGCCAGTTCTAAGTTGGATTGGGACTTTACAAACATGTGCTTATCTCACTAATCCAGGGCCGGCTTAAAGTGTACCAGAGACAAAGCACCCTCATGTATTTACCATATATATCAGTGGGAACATTAGAGAAAACACCTACCCTGCTCTCTGCTTCATCCTTCACTGCTCAGCCTGCTTGTTATCAGCCCTGATAAAATCCCTGACTGAGCATTCAGTCTGGCTTTGCTCAGGAATCATTATAGCTGAGTCATTATTGCAGAGCCAGAAGGGATCAGGCTTGGGCTTATCAGGGCTGATAACAAGCAGGCTGAGCAGTGAAGGATGAAACAGAGAGCAGGGTAGGTGTTTTCTCTAATGTTCCCACTGATATATATGGTAAAATACATGAGGGTGCTACATCTCTGGATCACTTTAAAGGGGGTTAGGCAGCCGGTTCTGAAAGGGTTAAAGGACTACTATTGCAAAAAATCATAAACTATAAATACATGTAAACACATACAAAAAAGAAGTATGTTTCTTTCAGAGTAACATGAGCCATACAATTATTTTCTCCTATGTTGCAGCCACTTACAGTAGTTAGTAGAAATCTGATGGAACTGTGGAGTCGGAAACAAAAATCATCCGACTTCAACTCCAACTCCTCAGTTATGCTCCGACTCCAGGTACCCTAAATTGCTCCGACTCCACAGCCCTGGATGGAACTGACAGGTTTTTGACTAGTCCATCTCTTAATTGGGGATTCTCAGTATTTTACTTATTCTTTACGAAAGCGCTACTCCCTGAAAAGGATCTATACAATGATATCGGCCAGCCTGCTTACTCATTAGCAGACTATTCTGGCAGTTGAACTGAGCAACTTCACGTTTACTAAGTGCTTTTGAAAAAGAAAATCCTAAGAATCCCCCACAAGGAGATGGGCTAGTCCAAAACATGTCAGTTCTGTCAGATTTTTACTACCTACTGTAAGTGTCCGCAACCTAGGAGAAAAGTAATTCTAGAACATTTTACTTTGGGAGAAATACACTTTTTATTTATGTGTTTTTATATGCTGTAACTTTTTACATTTTTTGTGATAGTTTTCCTTTAAGCAAGTAGCTGAGAAGGATGCTATTCCTGAAGTGTGACCAGGCTAGGGAGAGGGTGGACCTTTGCTGTGGGGCCCTGCACTGCCTACATTCAATAGAGGTTACCTTTCATTTGGGTGCCTGGATTGCCATTGACTTAATATTGCCACTGATATTGAAATGACGGCTCCAGGGACACTTCTCTCATGAGGCAAGGTGAAACATTTGCATCAGGCGGCAGAGAATACAGGGGCAGCATGTTTGTACTGTGTTTACACTAACAGCATGCAGTCAGAATAGGAGGAGCAGCAGGAGGAGAGCGAGGTGAAGAGGTCATCATTGGGGGAAAAGCAGCTTGTTGTGCTGTGTGAGGAGTCTGACAGTGAGTGAGGAGGGGGAGAGGCAGGAGAGCAGCATTGGGGAAAAGCAGCTTGTTGTGCTGTGTGAGGAGTCTGACAGTGAGTGAGGAGGGGGGAGGCAGGAGATCAGCAGTGCTTCATTTGACTTGCACGGCAGAAGGGAGGAGGTGGCACTGCTGTCCTGGCTGAGGAGGAATTGAGGACTGCCGACTGGCTGAGGGTGAGCAGTTTGTATGTCACAGATGTGCAGCCATCCAGCCAGTGTGTTGAGTTGTGTTGTGTTGAGCTGCAGCAGGTCATGTCTCACGTTGTTCCATATGCTCCCTTACTGACTGGGAACATTAAATGAAGCAGAGTAAATTGTCGGGTGCTGTGTGATCATCAAACTTCAGCACCCAATTTAGTCACTCAGGCCTCTTTCACAGTAGGGCGTTGCGTTGGTGGCGTCTAAACGATCGGTCCCAGCAACCCAAATAGCATGTCTTGTCCTGCGATACAGAGGTATACCTCCGGTAGGTTGCCTCCTAATATGTAATAATAACTTTTCTTCCAAACTTTTTATGTACAGACAGAGCGCGGCGCCCGGTGAGCGGATAATCCCAGATTATTCCTTATTGAACTTTGTGTTTCGCTAGGTGTCTTTTGATTCAAAATGTGAAGAGAGTCTCCCGCTGACAATAGTTTTTTCCCTGCGTTTTTTATTATTTTTCCCTGATCTAAAAGTAAGTTGTGTTTGTACTGGGTTTAAAGTAACCTGAAGTGACAGAAATATTAAACTTTAGAAAGGAAAAAAAAAAAATTTTTCTTACAAAAGATCAAAACAAAAGATTAAGCAATGTGCTTGATACTCTTCCTAAGCTTACAATGAATCAGGGGATAACGCTGTACATCAAATATAACATTTATTAAAGAACGCCATGAAAATATCATACAACAATGCAAAAGAACACAATGGAAATTAGTCATTTACATATCTGGTACATCAGTACAGAGCATATGCTGCCAATTATGTATCTATAGAACACTGACATCGTCTGCAAGACTTTACAGAGTACATAGTCATGTCACTGACTGTCCTCAGGCTCAGAGGAGCTCACAATCTAAACCCTACTATAGTCTAATGTGCTACCATATTACTATTATGTATTTATATAGCACTGACATCCTCTGTAGCACTTTACAGAGTACATAGTTATGTCACACTGACTGTCCTCAGAGGAGCTCACAGTCTAATCCTATCATAGTCATAGTCTAATGATCTACCATATTATTATTATGTATTTATATAGAACTTACATCTTCTGCAGCACTTTACAGAGTACATAGTCATGTCACTGACTGTCCTCAGAGGAGGTCACAATCTAATCCCTACCATACTCATAGTGTACTGTCCTACCATATTATTATTATGTATTTATATAGCACTGACATCTTCTGCAGCACTTTACAGAGTACATAGTGATGTCACTGACTGTCCTCAGAGGAGCTCACAATCTAATCCCTACCACAGTCATAGTCTAATGTCCTACCATATTATTATTATGTGTTTATATAGCACTGACATCTTCTGCAGCACTTTACAGAGTACACAGTCATGTCACTGACTGTCCTCAGAGGAGCTCACAATCTAATTCTACCATAGTCATAGTCTAATGTCCTACCATATTATTATGATGTATTTATATAGCGCTGACATCTTCTGCAGCACATTACATAGTACATAGTCATATCACTGACTGTCCTCATAGTAGTTCACAATCTAATCCCTGCCATAGTAACAGTCTATTGTCCTACCATTTTATTATTATCATTTATTGACATAGTGCTGACTAGTAATGGACGGAAATGTTTGCTGGTGGACAGTTTGTGGCAAACAACTATTGTTCACCGTTTTTTGTTTTTTTCTGCAAATTTCTGTGCTCAAAAGTTTGCATTTCACATTGAAGTCAATGGCCTCCTTTTGCCTGATTCACACTGGGGAGCTTTTCTGCATAAATAAGAATCCTTATAGCACAGTGGTGTCTAGTGGTCCTTCCTCATACCCCTAAACAGTTTCCTGGTGTCTAGTGGCCCCCTCATACCCATAAACAGTTTCCTTGTATCAAAGTGCTTTCCCCCTCCCTTCTCATATGGCTTCCCTAGTGATTCAGGTCTTCACTTCCAATATAGCTTCCCTGGTGGTCTAGATTGGGCCAAACATAATGCAAAGTAGGGAAACCACTTGAGGCCAAATTGAATGGCTCTGAGGGCCATATTTGGCCAGTGTGCTAGAGTTTGAGGTGTATGTTATAGGGCCATTCTCATTGCAGCGTTACCGATTTGTATAAATCATGAACACGCTGCATATAGCCTTTCGGCCATGATTACATTGGGATTCTCGTTCCCCCCAAATGGCAATCCCAAAACCCAATTGCCCCAAAAAAATCACTGAAAATTTTGAATGCAAAATTACTAGGCGCCCAAACTTTCCCGGCACCTGTGGCACCCAAATTTCAGTTACGGGAGCATTATCTATTTTTTCATATAGAATGTTGGTTATTCCGTGGGTCATTGAGCAGCAGATCTCCGTAAAGTCTTGGAAACCGTCTTTACATTAAGGCTGCTTTCACATTAAGACGTTACAGGCGCACGTTAGTGCAGCCTGTAACGCAGCCCCACCACACAGTAATGAAAAATCAATGGCCTGTTCACCGTGCTCACGTTGCGTTACATTGTAACGCAGCACATCCGTTGAGAGTGCTGCATGCTGTACGCTATACTGGGCTAAGCCGCGTTAGACTGCTTGCACATGCTCAGTCATGTTGGGGAGGAGTGGAGAGCGGTCAGGCACATGGCTAATTAATATTCACTGCACTCAGTGACGTGCAGTTACTTCCTGGAGCAGCCGCTCTGTGCGGCGATTGGCCGGGCGGGACCACGTGATGTCGCATGCGTCCAAGAGTACGCATCACGGACGCCAGAGTGAGCTGCACAACGCGGCTCACTCTGACGTCCACATCAGAGAGCACCAGGCGTTGCGTTAGGGGCACATTATGTGCCCTATAACGTCCCCTAAAAGCAACGTCCTGGTGTGTAAGTAGCCAAGAGTAGAAATGAGACGTTTGCCAAACGATATCGGTTTTCACAAACACTTTCTCATTTTCCCTCCTCTGTCTCATCGCCGCGGTGCCCTTCTGCAACGCTCTCCCTTCTGCTTGTATTATGCATATCGTTAGGGCTCATTTATAATGTATGGAGCACTTTATTAAAAAAAAATGGTGAAGTCCCCTTGGAGAGTTGAGTGAATGTCAATGGCTGGTAACAATGTAATTCTTATGCTGGCTTCTTTGTTGTATTGATCTGGCGTGAGGAGAAATCTCCAGCCCCGACCATTAACCCTTTCAGCGTTAGGCTGGAGTCAGTAGGATTGCTCATTCGCATTCCGCGGAAATCCAATTTCCGCATTTCCGATCGGAACTTGGAAAACAGAAATCGGATTCCTGTGGAAATAACACATTTTTGCAACTTAGTCATTGTATCCCAATCGCAGAACTCAGAAGCATTGGACCGATCAGAGGATGCAGAGTTAACTCGGAAGTATTTGGCCAATCAAAAACTGCCAAAAAAAGACTCTTCACAAATCAGGAATCCATGGAATTGGTCATCGGCATTGGCAGAAATCGGAATTTCGTGAATCGGAATTTGGCATTTCCGACCAGGGGAACTTTGTTTTGGCAGACAAAAGTCTGCCGGAGCAGGCACTGCCAGGATTTACACACCTGGTTCGCCAGTGCGCAATCCTCCAGTTGGTCATCACCACCACCTCCACAGTTAGTGTATCCAAGAGCCAAGAGAACAAGAACTCAAATGGCGTTATAAACTTGCATTTATATTACGGTATATTATTTGTGCTTCAATACAAAGTATAGAAAAATCACTAAGCACTTGGAAATGCGATTTTGTAAGCGCTTTTCAAAAGAAACTACATTACAGTTCCAGGTCAAAGAGTTCACTTCCTGAATGTCTGCAGGAGGAAAAGCTCAAATCGCCAAACAAAAGCGCTTTAGAAAATAAATTACTAACCGCTCAAAAATCACGGGGAAAATCACTTTGAAAAGTGCTCACAAAAGCGCTTGCGAATTGCGCTAGCGATTTATAATGTGAACTAGGCCTAAGGGAGATTCACACTTGTCCTAGCATTTAAAGGACAACCGAAGTGACATGTGACATGATGTGATAGACAAGTGTATGTACAGTGCCTAGCACACAAATAACTAGGCTGTATCCCCTTTTTTCTTTCTCTGCCTGAAAGAGTTAAACTTCAGGTAAGCAAGTGACAGTTTCTGTCCGGGTCGGGACTGGGTCAAACTATAGCATAATGTTCCCTGATAAGTAATTACAGCCATAAAACACTTTCCTGTCAGTAAATGGCTTCTGAGAGTAGGAACTAGATAAAAAGGGGCAATAATTCATAGATTTAGGAAGACAAATATAATTGTTTTTTTTCATCAGTTTATTTTCACCTCGCATATCCTTTAAGGCATGTGATTTTCTGCTTGCCCTACTCTGCATTTGTGAGTTTTATTTTTTATTTTCTTTTTTTTTTTGTTGTTGTATGAAATTTTACACATGTTTTTGAATTTTTTATATGTGCTTTATGCAAGAATTGTTGTGCAAAATGCAAATTTCTGTGTGAATTTTCTGCGGCCCCTCTGTCTTGCTTTGAAACATGATTTGTGCATAGCACACGAAAAAAAAAAAGACTTGCCATCCAAATTTAAATTGTGGACAAACTGTGAACGCAAATTCGCATCTGAATGCAAAAAAGAATGCCATGAAATACAGCACATGTGGAGTGATCACCTCAGATCCTGCAGAAACTTGTAAAAACACTGCACGTTATTTAAAGAGACTCTGTAACAAAATTTTCAGTCTTATTTCTTCTATCTTATAAGTTCCTATACCTGTTCAAATGTGGCCTGTCTAACTGCAGCCTTTTCTAGTTGCACAGTGGCTGTGTTATTTCTGTTATATAATCTAATCTTCTCTCTTCTGTCGGCTCTGTCGGGCTCAGGCAGGAATGTGCTGTCTGCTGTTATTGGCAGAAGCTATACACACCCTCTCCACAGCCTATCACATGCTGTTAGCAGCCATATCTTTTGTTTGTAAACACTGTCTAAAACTGGCAATTACAAGCCAGGATTACAGCAGGGAGTGGCAGAAACAGCACAGAGGGTCCCAGGAGAACATAATGAATAGAATGGTGTGCTTTTTATTGTAAGAATTTTCGAGTACAGATTCTCTTTAACGTTAATTTTTGTTTCACGTTTGAATTGACTGAGTTGAGTTTTTAATATTTTTAGCTGCTTTTTAGGGGAAAGTCAGGGCTTTCTTTTAATGTTTCGTTTAAAAGAGAATGGGTGTTTTTAATTCACACATTTAGGATTCAGGGAATATGTGGCAGAAGTTAGAAAGAGGAAATGTCTTTTTGATCAGCTTCCCCTACAAAATGTTGTCAGCAGTATCATATGTCTAAATTAGATACAAGTTTAAACAGTTCCTCCTCATCTCTTGAAAACCAAACATATGGGTGTTCAGCATATTATGGTTTCATTAATTTGTCCCAAGAGAAGCCTGAATCTGTTTCCATAGATTACTGCATACTAAGTGCCCATCTTTTAGCACGTAGCACGTCACCATAAACACTACCTTATTTTTATTTTATTTTTATCATTTACAATAAAAAAAAAAATGTGTGACATGATTTTGTCAGAACTGGAATATATCGGTTGCTGTCAGTTATATATCAGTTGTCAGTTATAACTGAAAGGACAACTGATGTGCATGGTAATGCCCATGTTTCTCTATGGCTCAAGTAGGCGATATAACCGTTTAATGCTGGGCATACATGGGTCAACCTGGTGTCTCAATTAGCCGCCGGATCGACTCCAGCCGCGTCCCCGCTCATCCCCGCCGCTGTCCGGATCGATTCCCGCTCATCCCCGCCGCTGTCCGGATCGATTCCCGCTCATCCCTGCGGGCGCTTCCTTATCTTCCCCACTATTGTCCGCCCGCAGGGATCGAGCAGGGTATCGATCCGGCGGGTCATCGGACCTGTCGGAAATTATCAGCTGGGAGCATCAGCGGCTCGATACACGGTACAGAAACGTACCGTGTATCTCCAGCATAACAGTGTGCTGACCAGGGAGGTGTTATGGAGCAGTCGCCATTTTAAGAATGGAGGATGGAGAATTCCATTGATTACAGTGGACAAACAGGAGACGGGAGGAGAAAAAGAGATTGAGGCGTAGACTACATTAGAGATAAGTATGAAATGTGTAGGTTTGTTTTGGCTTATAACAGTTCAGGTTTGCTTTAAAGAGAAATTGTAACCAAGAATTGAACTTTATCCCAATCAGTAGCTGATACCCCCTTTCCCATGAGAAATCCTTACCTTTTTTAAAAACGGATCATCAGGGCAGTCTGTATGGCTGATATTGCAGTGAAACTCCTCCCACAGTGTGATGTCAGGACCTAGGTACTGACATAACACTGTGGAAGCCTTGTTGCATTGTGGAAAACAACAGCTGTTTCCAACTGCCAAAACAGCAGCATCTCCTTCCAGTGACATCACCTGCCAGCTGTTAAGTTGTCGCCATGTGATAAATGTGAGAATATAAATCAGGGAGAGGAAAGAATTTACAATGATAAAACTAAATCATTTATAAATAACTATTGTAAAAATTAAGCACTTTTTTCATTGTTATTTTCACTGGAGTTCCTCTTTAACTCTTGTAGCTAGAAGAGTCCCTATTATTTATTTCCTGTGTATTTTCGTCGGCTAGTTTGCATCCTGCAACGAATCCGCATTACAATCATCCCCCTCCAGCTTTTCATGTCACTTATCTCACCACTCAAGTCCTATAGAAATCAAAGCAGGTCCTTCTACAGAGCAAATCAAAGTAGTCCTTCCTCTCTAGTATGAAGTAATTTGGCCTTGCCGATAGATTGTTGTTTACGTGCTTTGCCGAAAGCCCAGCTCAGGCGCACATTCTTATAATTGTGCTTCTTAGAAATAAAAGGATAAAAAAAACCTGCATATGAAATTATATTACAAGAATACTTTATGTAAAATGCTGTGGCAGCAAGTTATGAGCCAGCACTAAGACTGCAGTGTAATGGCTACAGTCTCTTTACCTCTACCCTCCCCCTTCTCCCTCCCAGAACCCCGCCCCTAGCAGTGATTGGTGTGACATCATAAGGAGTGGCCCCAACTTTTATACCCTTCCAAAGCACGTTTTACTCACAACTGAGCACCAATGGGTCAATGGTTTGGCTGTTAACCACAAGGGAGGTGTGGTTTGAAATTGGTTCCACCCCTATGATGTCACATTTGTTTAGCTTTTGGCTGGAGGTGCTCTTTAAGAACCGGTGATGACAAAAAAATGTTGATAATCTTTTCGCATTAATTTTCGTAAAAATTATGAAAAATTTGACTTTCCAGCGAAAATGCCTTTGAAAAGCATTTTATGAGAAATTCACAGATTTTTTTTTTTTTTTTGCGATTTTGTGTGTGTGCGTTTTTTTCCAATTTTTCATTTTCAAAAATGTAATTTGCTGTGTTAGCTGATGTACAAATGTTTGTTTTTTGCACCTACTTTCTTATATTGTGGCAGCAAGCTATCAGCCAGCACAGAGGCTCAGTGCACACCAAAACCACTAGCAGATCCTCAAAACACTAGCGGTTTTTGGAGCAGATTTCAGAGCGATTCTAGGCACGTTTAGAGACGTTTTCTAAACATGCCTAGCGTTTTTGGGTGCGTTTTTGTGTAGCAGATTACAAATATTGTTACAGTAAAAGCTGTTACTGAACAGCTTCTGTAACAAAAACGCCTGGAAAACCTCTCTGATGTAGCGTTTTCCAGAGCGGTTTGCGTTTTCCCATACTTTACATTGAGGCAGAAACGCTTCTGCAAACCGCAAACGTGCAGCAGGAGGCACGTTTGCGGCTTGCTAAAAACCTCAAACCGCTGGTGTGCACCATCCCATTGAGATACATTAGCCAAGCGTTTTCACTGGCGGAAGGGGTTTACGGATCGCTGCAAAAACTGCTCGGTGTGCACCAGGCCTAAGACTTCAGTGTAATGGCTACAAACTCTTTACCTCTACCTTCCCCCTTCTCCCTCCCAAAACCCCGCCCCTAGCTGTGATTGGAGTGGCCCCAACTTTTATATCCTTGACCATATCCTAAAAATACAATGTATTTTCACAAATATATTTTTGAAGTTGAAAATAGCATTTTCAATGTAAAAATTACTTCGGCCTACATAAGCAAGCAACACTGCTAGAGACCCAGACAAAATCTAAACTACAGTGTGGCATCTTCACTAGGGCCATACAAGGATATAGTGAATACTTGGGGGAGGGGGGTGGGGCTAGAGGACCCTCCTTACAGTTTATTAAGGTAGAACAAAATGGAGGTGGGATAGGAAAATTATATTTATTTAACACTATTCACTGCAGTTCAAAACTGTCAACTTCTGTGATTTGATGAAAACGTAATACACTCTCTTCAAATCCTCTACGCCGGGTAACAAGCTGTTGGATGACCCCCCAAAAAAATTATCTTTTTAATTCTGTATGTGATTAAGGTGATTGAACCTAAATGAATCAGATTGATACCTGTGTGAGCAGCAGTATTTCAGAACCACTAAACATTGTGTTTGACTTCACCAAGCAAGAAACTAGATCTTGACATCCATCTCTCGTAAATTGCATACGGCCTTCTCTCTCTCTCTCGGTTCCTTCTAATCACCCTTTCTGGGAAATATTAACTCAGGAAAAGAAACTGTGTATGAATCTGAAATATCCATGTGAAAAATAAGCCGGCGCAGGTAAGAATATCCATCTTGGACGGTCGTTCCGGCCCACTTCCCGAGCCTCGGCCATCTAATGTTTTCTCTGATAAATGGACGCGTTTTTACTGGTCATGGGTCAAGATTTAGCTATAGTGTTCGCTGGTTAATGAAGCGTTGGGTCGAAAGACCTCAATAATTTTTACCACGTATGGCTTGTAAGATCGACAGTCTCAACTATAAAAATTTATTGTCCGTTAAAACAAAAAAAAGGAAAAAAACTCTCTGGGACGATGGACGTATTCATCAGCTATCGTAGGAAGGGAGACAGTTCCGCTTATTGTCCGACAGAGATAATGGGACCAGTTTATCAATGTTTATTGCTGGCCGCTGATTCAGAGACGCAGTGGGAGGGGGGCTCTTAAAGGGGAAAGCTGTAGAATACATGACGGAAAGATACAACCAGACAATTTGCAAATAGGGCAATCAGGGGCGGCCCTTCCATTAAGGCAAAGGGGGCAATTGCCCCCGGGCCCCAAGTTCATAGGGACCCCCAAGCATATATCCTCCTGTTAAAAATTCAATTTATGGTGCTGGGTACAGTGGCTTGTAGTGGCAGGGAAGCATATACTTTACCTAATTCCATGCCAGCCTGGTTGCCATGGTTTCCTCCACCCCATCTTCCTTCTTTCTTCCTGGAGGTGAAATGCACGCACTGTGGATGGCTGCAGCGGCACACTACGCTTCCTAGCAGACATGTGACATCACGTCAATACGCCCATGCGTGCGAGGAGGGAAGAGGAGCTCTGCTTTTGCTGCGGTGCGTGAGTCTCACCATGAGGAAGAAAGGAGCAAGGCGGAGAAAACTATGGCAACAAGGCCTGCGTGGAATCATGTAAAGTATATGCCTCCCTGTCTTCCGCTCACCTCAGCAGCAGAGGGGGGTAGGGGGAGTGGCTGGGGAATAACCTTCGGAGGTTAGGGAGGGGGCCCCCAAGCTTGGCGAGTCGATGGCCACAGTGCCACTGTGCCCTCGATGATGCTTCCGAAAATCTTGTACTTTGCATGCGCAGGACGCTCCAACTGATGGGAGCGTGATCGAGGATGCACACGACCACGTTCACGCAGTCGCGGTGGCCATCGACTCGTTGAGTCGCCGGAAATTAAAGTGGGTCGTTGCAGGGTACCGGAGGATCTGTTTGTCACGGTGAGGGAAGAGGGTAGCGGCCGGGGGCCAGTGGAAGCCCCAGGTCTGGTAAACTGTCTTTTTTTCAATTACAATAGGTTTCCTTTAAATAACACTCGTTGTCTGGCAGTCATTCTGATCTCTGTGGCTTTAGTAGCGTCAGAATCACAAACATGCGGCTAATCCAGTTAGGCTTCATTCAGAGACATGATCTGCTGCATGCTTGTTCAGGGTCTATGGCTAAATGTATCAGAGGCAGAGGATCAGCAGGGCCAGCCTAGTAATGTGATGTGGTGGGGGGGGGGGGGGGGTCATGACACCCTAGAGAAAAAGCCACAGGAGACAAAACGGGAGCCCAATAGTGTAGTATGTCAGTTAAAGGTTAATGAAAAAAATAAGTAAGATGCTACTCACAAAGGCAGGTTGCAGAGGGGGCAACCGACCACAGGAAGCAGGTAGAGACCATAAATCCGACTCCACTCGGGGTGGTCCTAAATGGACCTCGATCTGGTCGCTCTCTTGAATAAAGAAGGAGACAGATGTCCACCGTGGTGGACACCACCGGTGTTCTGTCACCACCCCTCGGACAGACTATGTACGAGGGTATACTTTGCACATTAGAAGGGAAGAGGCGCCCTAGTTGGATAAAAGCTTCTAAAAACAGTCTAAAAACAAAAAAGATAACGAAGTGTCTTACCTCAATGACAAAATTTTTGTAATTTACAAAAGATTTTTATTTAGCACAGGCAATGCATTTTGTGGGTCTAAGCCCGCTTCATCAGGCCAATAACAGTGCCAAATGACAAAAAATAGCAATTTTTGTCATTTGCCACTGTCTCTGGCCTGATGAAGCGGGCTTAGACCCACAAAATGCATTGCCTGTGCTAAATAAAAATCTTTTGTAAATTACAAAGATTTTGTCATTGAGGTAAGACACCTCGTTATCTTTTTCATTTTTCAACTGTTTTTAGAAGCTTTTATCCAACCAGGGCGCCTCTTCCCTTCTAATGAGCCTAGAAATGTGCATTGTTTAAGTAAAAATAAATATGGCAGCCTCCATAACCCTCTCAGTTTAGGTGTCCTAGAAGACGACCTTCAGTTTGCCTCACTTGATGTGAAAACGTTAGAAAGGTACCAGCAGCGTTGTTCAGCTGATCAACATATTGGATGGCATATTTAGATGTGTGGCGGGGGTTGGTATTTAACCATTTCTGTATTTCCGACGTGAAGCTCACATCCGGGCAGCTGCTCTGTTGCGGTGCGCGCCCCCGTGGTGTCCCCCCGGTATCCCTGGGATCAGTGAACGGAAACATGGTTCCCGATCACCGATCCGTGTTCCCCACAGAAAAACCGAAGCGCTCTTACTATAGACTTCTGTATTTCTGCACGTCAAAATTTCCGCATCCCCCTTGTGCTTCCGCTTAGCGAGAAGCACAAGGGGGGGGGGGGGGGGGGGGGAAACTGAAGGTGGCCATCTTGTGGCCAAATAGTAAAACTACATCTACATATTTTTTACATTACAATTTACACATATAACAACATTAAAAATTAACTGTTTATTTCCCACACCAAAATATTACCCAAATAAAATTTTTAATGGAAAAAAATAAATTACTGACATAAATAGTTACCTAAGGGTCTGAACTTTTTAAATATGCATTTGAAGGGGGTATACTATGAACATTTTTAAATTATAAGCTTGTAAATAGTGATGGACGCAAAACGGAAACAATGCACATTTATTTCCAAATAAAATATTGGCGCCATACATTGTGATAAGGACAAAATTTAAATGGTATAATAACCGAGACAAACGGACAAATAAAATACATGGGTTTTAATTATGGTAGCGTGGATTATTTTAAAGCTATAGTGGCCGAAAACTGAGAAATAATGCATTTTATCCATTTTTTTCTTAATAATCTTGTTAAAATGCATTTATAAAAAAATATTTCTTAGCAAAATGTACCACCCAAAGAAAGCCTAATTAGTGGCGGAAAAAACAAGATATAGATCAATAAATTGTGATAAGTAGTGATAAAGTTATTAGCGAATGAATGGGAGGTGAACATTGCTCTGACGCATAAGGTGAAAAATCCCCGTGGGCTGAAATGGTTAAAGAGGCCCTGTAATGACTTATATTAGAATGTAGTAAATTGTTCAGGATAACCCATTCTTACAGTAAATTTCCTAGTGTCTGATTCAGAAACACTTCCTATATCTAGATATGGCTGTATATTGGCGATGCTTAGCCTAGGCTGTTTAGCTATGCAGAATTCTCTTACCTTTCTGCACTCTGGGAGACCGGGTATCATTTTCACTGGCTTCAGAACTCTCAGAAACAAACATTCCACACAGCTGCACTTGACAGGGCTAAAGATGCCGCCATCCATGATCCATTTCAGAATGTAAATCGAGGAAGAAAGTTTTGAAAATGGGCAAACACTGACTAAATAATTAATAACTGAATATTGTAAATTGTATTTTTTTTGGACTATTTTCACTACAGTTTCTCTTTAATCAGGTGCGCCGTGTTTCGCTCTTTCATCGGCGGTACTGTTAATGGGGTTTCGTCCCATTTAGAAGTTTCTTGCTCTTTGGTTTACCATAAAGGATTGCAGATCTTTCAGCGTTTGAATCCTCTCGTGACAAATTGTTTGGCACCCGCCTAAGCCGTATATCAAACACTCGAATCAAATGTCTGTGAGAGTAAATAACAAAGCGTCTTCGCTCGCGTCTGTCAGCGCACGCCGTGTACTTGATGCCAATCTCCAATGAGATTTCATAAGGTCAAGTCTGGCAGGAATCTGTGAGATGACTAGTGAGAAACAATGTAACAGTCTGGCCGCCACCTCAGCCTACAGATAAATCTGTCACTCGTTCAAAGCCATACGTAGAAAACGGCCAAGCGGAATACGATGGTAACACGCAGCACCGGCCACTAGAGGGCCCTGTGGCATCCTAGCTATTTATCAAGTCTCCCGTGTTTTCCCGAAAATAGGACCATGTCTTATATACATTTTTCCTCCAAAAGATGTGCAAGGGCTTATTTTCAGGGCATGTCTTATATTTCTACGAAGACACAAGTTCTCGTGCTGTGTGTCCTCCTGCTTTGCCCGCTGTGCTGCCTCTTCCTCTGCTGGAGCCTCCTCTTATGTGCCCTTGTGTCCCCCTTGTACCTTTAGTGTCCTCCTGGTGTTCTCTTGCTGTCCTCGTGTTCTCCTCTACCCCCTGCTCCATGCCGTGCTGTCCCCTGTGTCCTCCAATGCCCCCCCCCCCCATCCTCTTTTTTCCCCCAGCTCCATGCTGCAGTGTCCCCAAGCTTCAGCCTATGGGGAAGAAGCTCGGCAACTTGTGTTTCTTCTGGAGCCGATGGTCTTGCAGGCAGGACCATAGCTCTATTATTAGGCCAGTCACTGCACTTGCTAAGTAGTTGCGCATGGAATGAGGGGGGGGGGGGCTGCTGTACATGGATGATACACATGGAAGAGGGGGCTGCACATGGAATGGGAGGGGCTGCTGTACATGGATGTTACACATGGAAGAGGGGGCTGCACATGGAATGGAAGAGGGGGCTGCACATGGAATGGGAGGGGCCACTGCACATGGATGATACACATGGAAGAGGGGGCTGCACATGGAATGGGAGGGGCTGCTGCACATGGATGATACACATGGAAGAGGTGGATGCACATGGAATGGGAGGGGCTGCTGTACATGGATGTTACACATGGAAGAGGGGGCTGCACATGTAATGGGAGGAGGCTGCTGTACATGGATGTTACACATGGAAGAGGGGGTGGCGCATGGAATGGGAGGGGGGCTGCTGTACATGCATGATACACATGGAAGAGGGGGCTGTACATGGAATGGGAGGTGCGCTGCTGTACAAGAAATAGGAGCCACAACATACTTGGCTTAGAAACTCAAAAAGTATAAATCTGACCTTTGTTACAAGCCTAAGAAGATTATCTAATGAATAAATTACATCCCGTCTCCCAGTTAGGACAGGTAAATATTGATTGGACATGTTAGAAGATGAGGCTTAATGCCGTATTACTTTTTATGACTTGCCCACCCGCGGCCCCTCATGCTGGGGCCGTCTTACGCCACATTTCCAGGCCCGCTCTGCATTGTAAATAAACACCAGCGCGCCGGCGGTTTCAATAAGGCGCAGCGGAGATATACAATTCATCTCTGGTCATTTCAAAACCACCGGCGCTGAACTACGCGGGGCGCTTCTGCGGATCTTATCCGAGCCGGAGCCTTTCCAAAAAGACTTTGATAAGTAAGAATACACAACAGGAAAATGAATATATGTTTATTAAAGACTTGAGAGGGGGGAAAAGCCATACATTATGCATGGGGCACTGGAGAGGAATAAGGAGATTATTTACATACTCCAAGTAGACATGACAACATTTGTGACATGAAAAAGAATGACTATTTTATGTCTCTTCGTGGAGACTTATAGATCTTCGGCACCAGGGCCTTCTCACTGAGCTCCTCTGAAAGCATCCCTCATTTTCTTCCGGATATGAGGCTGTGTCGCCATCCAGCCGCCATAGACGCCAATCCCGTCTTCCCACGGGGCAGAAAGTTATTGTGCAGAGAGTTCAAACAATTCTTCTCCGCGGTTTTAGCAGTTTCGATTGTTCGCTGACTGAAGTCAACAAATATTAATAAGTTCCTCGGCTGCTCGAGAGGAGGGAGAAATGCCTTTCTTATGTTAGAGAGAGAGAAAGAGAGATGTGTTTGTTGTAGCCAGTGGCGTAACTACAATTCATTGGGCCCTCCAGCAATACTTTGATGGGATTCTTCCAATGGTCACGCCCTTCCCTTGCCTCCCCTTGGTGCCCTTCACGGCCTTGGGGCCCATCTCACAGGGGTTCATAAAACAAGTGTGGCCATCATGATCTTCATACCCATAACAGGTGTAGCCACACAACACTAGTGATGGTCGTAATCAGCAAAATTACAATTTCGCGTACATTCTTGCAATTACGCCTATGCGTAATTTTAAATTGATTTCGTAGTCATTCGTAATTTCGAATAAAAATTTGTGTAATTTTGTGGCGAATTTGGAGGTTAATAGCAAAGTCCTCATACAGGCTATTGACACCAAAATGGCTACTTATGTTAAAGGGAATAGTGGGTACAAGGGGAAAAAATAATTTTTCAAAAAGACCTTGTAGTTTTTGAGAAAATCGATTTTAAATATGCAAAGAAAAAATGTTTTTGAAAAAAACATTTTTCTTTGAATTTTTTAAAATCGATTTTCTCAAAAACTACAAGATCTTTTTGAAAAAATATTTTTCTGCCTCGTACCTAATGTTCTCCTTAACATAGGTAGCAATTTTGGTAGTAATAGCATGTATGAGGGCTTTGCTATTAACCACTAAAATCGGCATGAAAACTACGCAAAATTATGAAATACTATTACATACGAAATCAATTAAGATTTTCCCCGAAATTTCGCATTACGATTACGATACTTAAATGCGAATTTCGATGCGAAATTTTGGCCCATCACTGCACAACACCTGATCTGAAGTATAGTCCCCTGTATTGGAGGAAGGTAAGGTTAGTGGTTGGGCCTCCCTTACAGCTCTAGGTCCCCCTGTGATCGCAGGGGCTGCTTTCTTCTAGTTACACCCCTGGTTGTACCAAAAACAAGAGGAGGCTGGGAAACTTGCTCTCATCGAAACTGGATCAGAGACCTGACAAAATTAACCTTTGGAATGATTTTCTAAGGCATCTCCAGGAATCGAGAGAGAGAGAGATGGCAAATAAGATGCAAATAATTCATCTTCAAATGCAAATTTAATGCAAATAGCATACAACATAGAACCGGGAAAATCAAATGTATTTTGTGGCTGTTTAGTGCAGCCCAGTTTCCAGCGGCATGCAATTAAATCCTAATTACCACACAACAGACAATTATGGTCAAGTTTTGCTAATCCTCTTCACCCCCCTCTATGTTACCTCTGCCACTACCTTCCCTCTTTTCACATCCCATCCACTTTACCACCATCCCCCTTTATTTCTCCATCCATCCATCCTTCCTCCCTTACTTCTTTCTTTCCTTCCTTCCCTTCCCTTCTTACCTCCCTTCTAGGGATGAGTTTCCCATTTCCATTGAATTACGATAGGAGATTGGCTTTCCAAGGCGGGAACCGAAGTGCGGAAGTCAGAATTCTGCATAATTTTAGGCGAATAAAAATACTCAGAGGTATTGGGCCAATAAGAAAATCAGTATTGAACCGTGAAATGCCACATTACTGAGACTCAGACATTTTAGTTTGATTTAATTAATAAACTTAATTAACAAAAATGGGGGGGAAAAATCAGAAATTCAGATTTACTTAGAAATCAGAAAATCCACGAAAATTGGAAAACACTCTTGTCGGAATGCGTAAATCTGTTGGAATTGGAAATTAACATTCCTGACCAACCCTACTCCAAAGGTGAAGAGACAACCTTTCCTATCTTTTTATTTTCCTCCGCTCTGTGCTCGTCTCTTTCTTTCGTTGTCTCTTTGCCTCCTTTTACATTCAACCTCCTTCTCTACTTCTATCTCTTCTTTTCCTTATTCTCTTAAAGTGACCCAGCGACGAAGCACCCGCATGTATTTTACCATGAATATCAGTGGGAACATTAGAGAAAACCCCTACCTTGCTTTCTGTTTCATTCTGCACTGCACAGCCTGCTTCTAATCAGCCCTGATAAAATCCCCGACTGAGCATTCAGTCTGGTTTTGCTCAGGAATATTTATAGCTCAGTGTTCTCTCATTGCTTTTCAAGTCCAGGCCTGCCCCCTTGTGGCTGTGCTCAGGAATCATTATAGCTGAGTCATTATAGCAAAGCCAGACTGAATGCTCAGTCGGGGATTTTATCAGGTCTGATAAGAAACAAGCTGTGCAGTGCTGAATGAAACAGAAAGCATGGTAGGTGTTTTCTCTAATGTTCCCACTGATCTATATGGTAAAATACATGAGGGTGCTTCGTCTCTGGTTCCCTTTAACCACTTGAGGACTGCAGTGCTAAACCCCCTATGGACCAGGCCATTTTTTGTTAAATGGGCCACTGCAGCTTTAAGGCTTCTTGCACACCAAGACTTTGCATTAGGTGGCACGTTAAGGTCGCATAACGTGCACCTAACACAACGTATGGTGCTGCAAGAGCCGACGGTAGAGTGAGCCGCGTTAGGCGGCTCGAGTCCTATAATGACTCCCAGAGTGGCGCTGATTGGCCAGCGGGACCACACTCCGCATCACGTGGTCCCGCCAGCCAATCAGCGCCCGCCAGTGCAGTGAATATTAAGTAGCCATGTGCGCGGTTACTGTAGCTGGCTCTCCCCGCCTCCTCTCCGCCCCCCACTGAGCATGTGCAAACAGTCTAACGCAGCTATAGCCGCTCTAACGCCGTAGCATGCTGCACTTTGCACAGAACGTGCAGCGTTACATGTAACGCAACGTGGGCTGTGTGAACAGCCCACTTGTGTTACATTGCTGTGCGTTGGGGAAGCGTTACAGGCGCACTAACGTGCGCCTGTAACGTCTTGGTGTGTAAGCAGCCTAAGGGCTTGCTGCAGGGCAGTACAACTCAGCACACACGTGATCCCCCTCCCCTCTTTTCTCCCCACCGCTCCCCCAATGTTTATTTATTTATTTGCAAATATTTATGTTATTATTTTTGTAATAAATGTCTTTCTTTTTTTTCTCCAAACCCGCCCTCCCTGTGATCGGCTGTCATAGGCTTCAGCCCATGACAGCCGATCACCCCTGAGCCTCTGGAGGGGACAGCCGTGTCACACGGCTGTCCCCAGTACAGCGCTGCCTTAGATCGCAGCGCTGTACAGAGTGAAAAGACGGCGGTTTCACCATCTAACATTCTCCTAGGGGCGATCGTGATCTCCTGCAAATCCCAGCCCCAGGACTTGATGCCAATTGGCGTCAGGCAGTCCTGGGGCTGTCGCCGCGGTCACGCCCATTGCCGTGATGTGGTCTTTAGGTAGTTAATTTTTCTTTCCTCTCTGTTCCATATTAGTTTCCTTTCCTCCTTTCCCTCTTATCCCCTCCCTCAACTATTCAGAGAACTCTGACTTTTTTTATCCCCTCTTCCTCCTTTCCTCCTCATCTCGCCTCCTGTTCATGCCTCCCCCCCCCCCCCCATTCCTTTCCCCCTTCAACTTCCTCTCCTTTATCAGTAAGCCCGGATTATGAATAATTGTACCTATGTCAAGCTTACACGCCACACAAAGTCTTCTGGGCTTAGCAGCATCCCTCATATCTGGTTATTGTAATATTATAATGTTATGCCCTAGATTAAATGTGTGTCTGTTGTGTATGCAGATGACTCCCTGAAGCTCCATTATGCCTGTGTGCACATTGTGTTCATACATATTAAAAGGCAAATGCGATCCATGGCATGCACGGGACTAGAAGCTGGTAATAATAATAATAACGTTCCAAATAAAGAATAACATAAAGGCCTAGTTCTGCCTCCTGTTTGTTAACAAATAAGAAAAATACGTTTTGCATTAAAGGATACCCTAGTGCTAAAAAAGGACGCCCTGTGTGTGTGGGGAGTGGTGCAGAAGCTTACTTCCCTTGCCCCGGTGTCACCCTCCGGTTTCCTGCTAAGTGGCCCGTTCTGAAGTCTTGGTCGGTGGGGTCGATGCCCTCTGACCCGGACATACTACACTGCGCATGCACAGTATGTCCACTTGGGCCCCTTGCATTGATGAGCCAAAATGCCAATATTCTTTTCACATGATTTTCGCCAAAAATAAGTACAATTTTCTTTTCAATGAGAAAATACACTCGAATAATTTAGCCTTTAATTTTGCTTTCATTTTCACTTAAAAAGCAAAAATGTAGTTGATTGTTTTTTCGATTAGATTTTTTGCTTTCTGTAATGCTGGGAGTACACGGTTTGATTTTGAGCCATTTAGATGGCTCGATAGATAATTTCCGACATGTCCGATCTCCTGCCCGATCGTTTCCGCGATCAATTTAGCCTGGGGAACAATGGGAAAAGATGAGAAAAACGAATGGAAGATAAGAGACTCGCCCGCAAAATCGAGCGTGGAAAATGATCGGGCGCGGAATGGAGCGTCGAAATCGACCCGTGTATCCCCAGCATAAGGCCTACTATGCGCCTAATATGAGGAAAGAAGAAATTACTTTGTATAAAGTTTTGCGTTTTCGCATGAAGCACGTTTTGAATATGGCAGTTATTTTTAAAAAATGCTGGTTGGTCGAAAAGATGGCACTTGTTTTTTTTTTCAAATTCGCTATTTGAGCAAAAACACACACACAAAAAAAAAATTGCATATTTTCGTGGGAAAAACATGGAAACCAAAATGGCATTTTCGATACGAAAAATTACTTTGCTGAAAACTCCCAAACAACACTGGCACCTTGTGACCGCGCTCCCGGCTGACCTCTAGTCCACTGCGCCAGGTACGCCTACCCACGGGAGTGGAGGCGTTCTTTAAGTGTACACAATGCGCATGTGCCGACCCCGCCAACCAGAGCTTTGGAACAGGCCGCTTAGCGGTAAAAAAGGAAGCTGAAGCTGGGGCAATAGAGGTGCGGTAAGCCTCTGCACTACTCCCCACACACACAGTAGGCGTCATTTTTGGCATGTTTTTAGTACCTTTTTAGTATCCTTTAATTAGCAAAGCACAATGATGTATCGCAAGTGTGTAGTGGAAAAACTTTAAAGAGAATCTGTACTCTAATATTCTTACACTAAAAAGCATACCATTCTATTCCTTATTTTCTCCTGTGCCCCTCTGTGCTGTTTCTGCCACTCTCTGCCGCAATCCTGGCTTGTAATTAACAGTTTTAGGCAGTGTTTACAAACAAACTAACCAGCTTGTTATCACACAGAGTGTGTGAGTCATACAGAGTGTGCAGGGGGCCTGCAGAGGGTGTGTATCGCTTCTATCCAATCACAAGCAGCCCTGCACATTCCACACATTCAAGCCTTAGCCAGGCAGACACGACAGAGGAAAGGAGATAAGATTTATCACAGAGACAGTGCAATTAGGAAAGGCTGCAGTAAGCCAGAGCACATTAGAACAGGCATAGGAACTTATAGGATAGAAGAACTAAGGCTGAAAAATGTGTTACAGAGTCTCTTTAACAGTACTTTTCACCTACTTTTTGGTACTTTTTCTATTACAGAGTATGGGAAAGTTATTTTAAACAGAAGATTAAAAAAATGAACTCCCAGGAGAAAACTTAGGAGAAAGTGTGAATTGAATAAGGGGGCTACAGGCTCATATGCAATTCACTTTTTCTACTGAGTTTTCTCCTACGGGAATCGGGATATGTTCATACTTAGTCATAAAATGCCTTTAAACTCAAAAGCAAGCACAACAATACTCAAAATAATTTTGATAGTACTTTTTCACCAACTTTTAAGTACCCATATTTTTCGGACTATAAGACGCTCCTGACCATAAGACGCACTTAGGTCTGGAGGACAAAAACCAGGGGGAAAATTATAAACTAATCCTGGTGCATCCACGGCGAAGGGGCATCTTGTGGATTATGCCCCCTTGTACCTCTTGTGTCTCTATGTCCTCCTGTTTCCCCATGTGTCTGCCTTTGTCCTCCTCTATGCCCCTTTGCATCCCCCAGTGTCCTCCGTTTGTCCACCTGTGTCCTCCTCCGCCTGGGCACAGTACAGGGAGTCCCCAACATTGCTGTGGGTTGGAGGTTCGTATTGGCCGGCGTTCACAAGACAGGAACTCCCTGCATTTGGACCATAAGATGCAGTGACTTTTTTCTACAACTCTTGTGGGAGAAAAAAGTGAGTCTTATAGTCTAAAAAATACAGTACTTTTTCAATTGTAAAATGATTAAAGAATATGAAAATGATCTCCTGGGAGATAACTCCAGAGAAAGAGTTAATTGTATCTGGGTCAGTGTCTTTTGCCTGAATAATTTTGCTCTACAACACGTTCCTCTTTCTCGTACGGAAAAGTGTGGAGATAGAACAGAATCCGTAGAGCAGATTATGAGTAGTCATGTCGTGTCGAGTTGCGGTGAGCAGCGACAGCGAGAAGGTCATCATGTCCATTCTATGGAGGAAAAAGTACTGAGTCATTATTAGTGAGCTGATTTGGCAGAGACATCAGCAATGTTGCGGAATCTCACCTGTTCTCATAAAACTTTGTGATGAGAATTTTATTCGGCAAATGCTTACTTTTCAGGAGCTGTCGCGTAACCGAGAATGTATGGCAATTTTTTTGTGAGTCATTTTAAGGCTGATGATTTGATACTCCATGTCCCTTTCTTGCGCTGTTGACGTCTTTCTACATCCCTGCCGAAAAATCTCTGCTATGTTGTTAGTCTAGCCCCTGCTCTCATACAAATGACGGTGACCTCGACTCTGAAATGCTCCTCAGTCTCCAACAATTGTGTGACTCAATGTTATCTGAATAACTGTATAGAGTTTTGTTAGTGGTGAGTCAATCCTCTTTTGTTCCACACAACTACTAAAAGGTACATATAATAGTGACAAAGGCACATATAAATAAATATATATGTTTACACTGAATTTCTGGTATGTCTAACAAACCTGGACTGTCCTTGGTATTTGTCTGATCTCAGCACGTGGTGCGTGTGATGTGGGAATCAGGTTATTTCACCGTTCGGTGCCAATCGCCGAAGCTGGGCGCAGCCAAAGTACTGGTGATATGCTGCGTGGGGCACGTAAGAGTAATTTGGGGATCTGGCGATCTTCAGACCCCGACAGGCCCGGATTTACATTTCAGGAGCCTATTGTGGCAAATGTCCTAGCACCCTAGACTTCGCCCTCCATGAAGCTACAAACCCCCGCCAAACCGCACCGTAAGTGTGATGGCTGGCCCTGCTGTCACTTCACCCTTACGACCCTTGCCTGTCATAGTTAGTTACAGGTGTCCCTTAGCATTAGGTAGCCAGAGGTACCCTCAGTATTAAGTAGTTAGTGGTGCCCCCAACTGAAGGGAGATTTGGTCATTGGAATGCAGAGAGCAGGGTGAGTACCCTCTCATTTACACTCTCACCAGGACTCTGCGCAGGGAAGGAGGGAGGCACTAGGGGAGTGGAGTGAGCCGCCTTTCCATCTTCAGGTGCCTGTAGGCATGGGCCTACAGTGCCTTATGGTATATTGGCAATGTATTGGTGGAGATTGGGCGGTTAAGGTTTGGAATAGATAGAGGGAGGGTTCAAGTGAGGATACGGTTAGGTTTAGCAATAGTAAATTATAGTACTGTATATAGTTATATAGTAAAAATTACAGACATTCTACTATCATACTATCCGTTGCCCAAAAGTAGAATATTGGTAATTTTACCGATACGGTACTAATGGCTATCTCTGGTGCCCAATTGGCTAGTATTGGCTATTCCCGTTGGCGAACTCATAACTAGCTTGTTGGCTAAGTTGAGATCAAGTCAACCTCCTTCACCATTAGAGAGAAGAAGAGGAACTGTGACCAAGTATTGAGCCTCATTCCAGCACTCATCTGCGTTCATGTCAAATTTATAACAACATGGGAATTTTGAGTGCAAGTGCGCTTACACTTTATAATGTGATGGCTGTTGTTCAGGTTTTGTGAAGAGTTTTTTTTTAATCATTTTGGAACCCTAGTGCTGTTACTGTACATAAAATGATGTTTACACTGTTTCTAGAATTATTTTTCTAATGATCTTTTTCTTTTTCATTATTTTGTCTCCGTAGGTAAGTGTGCTTTTTGCCTATCTCTCTGAAGCTGTTGGCTATTGTGTCGCCGCAAGGTAAAGAAAGGATCTGTACTTTTTTAAATATTTTTTTGAATTGTGATTGAAATCTAAGCTTTTCAATAACTTTTTTGTTTGATACAAGTACTCACACTCATGTATACAGTACAAGACTTCTCACGTGCCTCACCCCTCCTCTGGAATGCCCTTCCACAGCACATCTGTCACTCTCCAACCTTTGAAATCTTTAAACGCTCCCTCCAATCTCACTTTTTCTAACAAGCATATGCTCTAACTTAGGCCATTCGCCTTCAACCTCTCAAGTGTTACTTCTTACTAAATATCCTTAACAGGCACTGTGCCTTAATGTATACTCCATACCCCCCCCCCCCCCCCCATTTCTTTAGATTGTAAGCTCACAAGGGCAGGGCTCTCTCACCCTTTTGTGTCTTGGATTTAGCTGTTCATTTCATAGCTCACACTCTGTTATACATTTTATTCATCATGTTACATTTGGCATTGTAACCACCAGTTCTGTATTTTGTACCAGTGTCCATATTTGATGTACAGGGTGGGCCATTTATATGGATACACCTTATATGGATACACCTGTGGGCTCTTGCTGAATGAAGCTAGGACAGCCACTGATGTTTCTTCATTAGTGACAGATTTCATGCGTTCACATTTTGGCAAATCCAACACTGAACCAGTTTCACGAAACTTAGCAAGCAGTTTGCTAACTGTAGCATGGAAGATGGGAGGTCTCGTAGGGTGTCTTGCATTGAAAGCTGCTGCAATCACCCGGTTACTGCTTTCACCAGACATCAACACAATTTCTATCCGCTCCTCACGTGTTAATCTCGGCAACATGTCAATGGCTGTAAACAAAGAGAAACTTGTAAATAACTCATGAAAGAATAAAGTTACGTTAAAACCAAGCACACCATTGTTTTTCTTGTTAAATTCCCAATAAGTTTGATGTGTCACATGACCCTCTTCCTATTGAAAAAACAAAAGTTGGATTCAAAATGGCCGACTTCAAAATGGCCACCATGGTCACCACCCATCTTGAAAAGTTTGCCCCTCACATATACTAATGTGCCACAAACAGGAAGTTAATATCACCAACCATTCCCATTTTATTAAGGTGTATCCATATAAATGGCCCACCCTGTATATCATTGTTTGTATCATTATGTACCCCTTGTTTGTTTTCCTACTTTGTACAGCGCCACGGGATATGCTGGCGCTTTATAAATCAAAAGTAATAATAATAATAATACAAGTACTTTGTGCATGGTGCTTATGTGTCACAGCTGTAACAGTGATAGCAGCAGGTATATACTTCTCTATATTGTAGTCACAGAATGAGAATCACCACTGTGAAGTTTAGTTTTCCACTGTTTTCCGCTCTCGCTTTGCGACGCCAGAGTCCCACACTCCATGTTTGGTTGTGTCCTCTACTTGTAACAAAAAAGTGAGTGCACCTCTCTCATCATCTATATATATAATAACCTTCAAGCAAGAAGAAGAAGTAGCGCCCTGCCCCCAGGGCCGGTCCAAGCAGAAGAAGGGGCCAGTTCAAGCAAAAAGAAGAAGTAGCGCCCTGCCCCCAGGGGCGGTCCAAGCAGAAGAAAAGGCCAGTCCAAGCAAAAAGAAGAAGTACCGCCCTGCCCCCAGGGGCGGTCCTAGACTTGCTGCCGAGCTGGAGGTGGTAGCGGGCAGGAAGGGGGTATTGGGCACAGTGGCAGGGAGAGGGACGGACCCCCCTCCCTCACCTGGGTTCCCCCATCTGCGTTCCCCCTCTAGCGTGCGTTCCACTGTCGTCACTTCCTGCAATGCTGTCCACTTACAATACAGTAGGCGGCACTGCAGGAAGTGACGAGAGTGGAACGCACGCTGGAACGCGGAAGAGGTGAGTCATCCCTGCCTGCTGGATCTTACTAATAGCTGGAGGGGGAGCGCAGATGAGGGACCCAGGTGAGGGGGGACCAAGGTGAGGGGGGTTCGACCCACCTCCCCGCCGCTGTGCCAAATACCCCCTTCCTGCCCGCTACCCCCTTATGCGGCGTATGCTACGCTGTGGGTCGGTTAGTTGTATAGTTGTATATATTTTATTATAACTTTTCATGGGACAACACTGAAGATTTGTGAGGATCGCAATATGCTTATTACGATTATAAATCAATAGGTTCAGCGCTCACAATATTACCAGGTCTAATATATCACATTGGTTTTGTATCACAAAATAGCGCAGTGCGCTTCCTGTTGGTTGTTTGTCCAGTATATAGAGGATTTCAAATGACACAGGTATAACGCTACATGCATAAATTGTCCATCATCCTGGATTTTCAACGTATTCAGCCAATTTTCATACGACAATGGGTGGATATCCCCCCCCCCCCCTTTATAGCAAGACTCACCAGATGATGCAGCCTGAACGGGTCCGTTATTGCCTCTGGGGTATTGGCCACCCCACAGCCTCCCTGGCAACCTCTGCTTTGCTGCAGCTCTTGTAGTCAGTGGAAATGGAAACTCTGATGTGGAATTGAGAGAGGCAAGTTATCGTTTGATATCCTTTACCTGAAGGACTTAATTGAACCTCTTCAGGAATCCAGTTGAAATTCTCACCCGGATCTCCTGGACAATTTATGAATGTAACACTATACCTGTATCATTTGAAATCAGCTTATTATGATTAGGTAAAATTAGAAAAGTAATTTATGGTTCATTTTACTCTGCAAAAAAACATACTTCTTATTTGTCTATGTTTGCACATATTTTAAATTTTACAATTTTTCGCCATAGTGCCCCTTTAATGTCTAAGGGGGTGACTCTAGGGGAGGACAGAAGAAAGTTGTGTGTGTAGAGTGAAGTAACGTAGATTAGTGAGGAGAAATATTGTGGGAGAACTAGTTTGTAGACTTCTTAGGGCCTTGATGTAGATCCTCGGGGTAATTGGCAGCTAGTGAAGAGCTTGGCAGAGAGGAGCAGCTGGGAGGAGTGAGAAGAGAGGTGTATGGGAGTTGCACAGAGTTCAGTATGGTTTGCAGAGGAGCTGGTCTGTTAGTTGGTAGACCACAGAGGAAGATGTTACAGAGACAGGTGTATAAACAGATATTGGTCACATATCTCAATAAGCGTTTCACTTCTGCACAGGATTCTGATTAATGATCGATTGGATTTTTATGTATTCAGCGTGTTGTCTTATTTATATACACTTTTTTTGTTGTTGAAAAGATTCTAAGCCTGGTGTGTCTGTAGTGCAGGGTCGTCTTATCACCTTTTCCCCTCAAGCTGTCTCTAAGCTGTTCTAAGCTACACTGCCCAGCTACGCTATTCGAACAACAGTTACACTGCACTACATTACACTAACCCCTGCTGCCCCGCTAGGTAAGCTTCACAGCACTACACTGCCCTACACTACAGTGTAATGCATTAACACTGCACTACACTAACACCACACTAGCACTACACTACACTGCCCTGCACTACAGGGTAATTCATTAACACTGCACTACACTAGCACTACACTACACTGCCCTGCACTACAGTGCAATGCACCAACACTGCACTACACTAGCACTACACTACACTGCCCTGCACTACATTGTAATCCATTAACACTGCACTACACTAGCACTACACCGCCCTGCACTACAGTATAATCCATTAACACTGCACTACACTAGCACTACACTACACTGCCCTGCACTACAGTGTAATGCACTAACACTACACTACACTAGCACTACACTACACTGCCCTGCACTACAGTGTAATGCACTAACACTACACTACACTAGCACTACACTAGCACTACACTACACTGCCCTGCACTACAGTGTAATGCACTAACACTACACTACACTAGCACTACACTAACACTACACTACACTGCCCTGCAATACATTGTAATCCATTAACACTGCACTGCACTACACTAGCACTACACTACACTGCCCTGCACTACATTGTGTTCCATTAACACTGAACTACACTAGCACTACACTACACTGCCCTGCACTACAGTGTAATGCACTAACACTGCACTAAATTAGCACTACACTACACTGCCCTGCAATACATTGTAATCCATTAACACTGCACTACACTAGCACTACACTACACTGCCCTGCACTACATTGTAATCCATTAACACTGCACTACACTAGCACTACACTGCCCTGCACTACAGTATAATCCATTAACACTGCACTACACTACATTAGCACTACACTACACTGCCCTGCACTACAGTGTAATGCACTAACACTGCACTACACTAGCACTACACTGCCCTGCACTACAGTATAATCCATTAACACTGCACTACACTACACTAGCACTACACTACACTGCCCTGCACTACAGTGTAATGCACTAACACTGCACTACACTAGCACTACACTAAGGCCCGGTTCACATTAGCGTTCAATGTCCGGATTCTCCGGGCCGGATCCGGACCGTATACTGTACAAACGGAACGTTCGTTCCGCATAGCAATGCAAAGGCTATGTGGACGTTCACATGCGAACATTCCGTACAGTACGGAGCCGGACTGGATCCGAACTCCGGACACTTTTCCAACATGCACTATTTTTCGGTCCGGATCATCCGGCCCACGCACCCAAACCGCACCCAAACCGGAGCCTGACTGAAATAGAAACCTATGGGGAACGGAAAGCACAGAACACACTGGCTATCAAAACCGGACGTTCTACCCCACTTCCTATGCGTATTCTAGCTGCGATTTTGGATGGGGACACATGGGAAGCATTTTGGAGTGGAGCAGCAGTGACCTTAACGTGCTGGAGCTGTTGGCAGTATGCCGGAGGTGGAGGTGAGGTAGAGTGACCAGATTTTTGTGGGTCCAACCTGGGACGGGGGCGTGGGGGGGGGGGGGGGCGGTGCGCGTAGCACGCCGCGGCGAAAAGTGGGGAGGACTGAGGAGCGCGCAGCGGCGAAGACTGTGGAGGGCGCCGACAAAATGTGCGTGGCCATGACATTGTATGGGCGGAGCTAACGTAATGATGTAACAGCGAGGCATAAGAAAGCAGTGTTTACGCCATGATGTGGCCAAACGAGACTTTGCATCATGGGTGTGCAGAAACTGTGTGATGCTAATAGTATAACGTAACCACAAAGCAGCAAACATAGCCATCTATGACCATTAAATAATAAATGCAGTAACAGTTACCCCGAAACCAGAAAATAAACGCAATAGGCAACATGTCAGCACAAAGTAACCACAATGCGGGCAACATGTCAGTATAAAATAAATGCAATGCGGGCAAACATGTCAGCACAAAATAAACGCAATGCGGGCAAACATGTCAGTACAAAATAAACGCAATGCGGGCAACATGTCAGTACAAAATAAACGCAATGCGGGGCAACATGTCAGTACAAAATAAACGCAATGCGGGCAAACATTTCACCAGACAATAAACGCAATGCGGGCAAACATGTCAGTACAAAATAAACGCAATGCGGGCAACATGTCAGTACAAAATAAACGCAATGCGGGCAACATGTCGGTACAAAATAAACACAATGCGGGCAAACATTTCACCAGAAAAGAAACGCAATGCGGGCAAACATTTCACCAGAAAAGAAACGCAATGCGGGCAAACATTTCACCAGAAAAGAAACGCAATGCGGACAAACATTTCACCAGAAAAGACACGCACTGCGGGCAAACATTTCACCAGAAAAGAAACGCACTGCGGGCAAACATTTCACCAGACACGAAACGCACTGCGGGCAAACATTTCGCTAGAAAAGAAACAATGCGGGCAAACATTTCACCAGAAAAGAAACGCACTGCAGGCAAACATTTCGCTAGAAAAGAAACAATGCGGGCAAACATTTCACCAGAAAAGAAATGCACTGCGGGCAAACATTTCACCAGTAAAGAAACGCACTGCGGGCAAACATTTCAACAGAAAAGAAACGCACTGCGGGCAAACATTTCACTAGAAAAGAAACAATGCGGGCAAACATTTCACCAGAAAAGAAACAATGCGGGCAAACATTTCATCTGGAAAAGAAAGCATTTACTCACCTGGCAGAAGTCTCTGGCCTCTGGCGCGCTGCTCCTGGGACCGTCTTACTTCTCCTGCAGTCTCCCGCGCTGACAGGGCTACGGCAAGATGGCGCCCGAAGCCCTGTACTGGAGACACAAATAGGTCTCCAGTACAGGGCTTCGACAGCCATCTTGCCGTAGCCCTGCCGGTGTCGGGAACAGACACCGGAAGAGGAGGCTGGAGCGGGGCTGCAGGCAATGAACTGGCACGGTGTCTATAGACGCCGCTGCCAGTTCATTGAGGAGAGAGTGGCCAGAGTCCCGAGGCCGGGACGTCCCGCTGCTAAAAGCGGGACGTTTCCCGGGACCTCATTAAGCCTGGGACAGTGGACCCCGAATCCGGGACGCGCCCCGGGCAATCCGGGACGTCTGGTCACTCTAGGTGAGGCCTAAACAGCGGAGGACCTGATTCCACAGGTGCACCTTCTGCTGACCTCCCAGATCCCAAAGTTTTTATTTATTTGTAATCTATTTTGCCAAACGGATCCGGATTCCATCCTGATGTACACCTGATGCAACCTGACCGGATCCGGATCGGATCCAGATCAGAACCGTCTGGTTCCGATCCGGATCCGATCCGGATTCGATCCGGTAAGGTCATCCGGTCCGTTTGGCAGAGAAGCACGAGTGTGAACGGGGCCTAAGGCCCATTTTACACTGGAGCGTTGCGTTACCCTGTTTTGCAGCTAATGCTGCCTAGCAGTGTGAAACCAGCCTAACACTTCAGTACAGTACACTCTGCTCTCACCTGATCCTGCCACAGCGCTCCTCTCCCCCTCGCTCCGGTCCTGCTAATAGAGGTGCTCCTCTTATCCTCCTGCAGCTGTGAATATAGCTGTACACAGGGCTGGATTTACCATAAGGCAGGGTAGGCACGTGCCTACAAGCGCCTGATAATGGAAAGGCAGCTCACTCCCTTCCTCAAGCACCTCCCTCTCTCCTTCCCTATGCAGAGTCCTGATGAGAGTGTAAATGAGGGGTTACTCACCCAGCTCTCTGCATTCCACTGACGAGATCTCCCTTCAGTCAGGGGCACCTCTAGCTACTTAATACTGAGGGTACTTCTGGCTACCTAATACTAAGAGGCACCTGTAACTACCTATGCCAGGCAAGGGAAGTGAGGGAGGAGTGACAGCACACTTGCGGTGCGGTTTGGTGGGTGTTTGTAGGTTCATGGAGGGCGGAGTCTAGGGTGCCAGGACATCTGTGCCTATAGGCTCCATTGAGGTAAATCAAGGCCTGATTGTACACTGCGGCTACCTGGCGCTTTACAGCTCCGGGCCCTCTGCTCCGCGTGGCCTCCATATTTTCGTATATTGTTTATTTATTGTATTCATAAAGTGCCAACATATTACGCAACGTATATACGGTATATCAATCGGAGCTGGCCTTTAATTTTGCTTATTTGACTTTTATTCTAGAACGGCCCACAGAGGTAGAGTAGCGCTTTAGCGGTAATGTGTCCTCGGAGAGTAAAGGATTACATCTACGCCGTCATTATGAAAAGCGAAAGGACAATTCCTTCCTCCTAATCGCTTTCCGAGGAGTTTCATGTTCTGCACTAAACATGCATTATTTATAGAGAGCTTGAATTATTGGCAAAATGTTTGATGCCGGTCTTCGAGATTAAAAAACATATTCCGAGATTTCACCGGGAACATAAACCACCTCCCTCCAAATCGCACGACCGGACCAAAACGCCCTAAATCTTCTGAAAGAATGGTGTGCTGTTCAACCGCAACGCCGCCCATAAATCAGGACTTTCCAAGGAATTTAATTTTCACCATCCTCTGTTAAACTGTACCTGGACTCTTCTGGCTTCTTTTTCTGTGTTGAAAAGTAAGCAAGGGGTTTACTGTACAGGTAAAACAATATCAAAATTGGGAGATAAGTAGACCACCTACCTAATTAAAGAGATACCGTAACCAAGAATTGAACTTCATCCCAATCAGTAGCCGACACCCCCTTTCCCATGAGAAATCTATTCCGTTTCACAAACTGATCATCAGGGGGCGCTGTATGGCTGATATTGTGGTGAAACCCCTCCCACAGTGTGATGTTAGCGCATCACTGCACTGAGGTACTGACATCACACTGTGGGACCCTTGTTGCATTGTGGGAAATAACAGCGGTTTCCAACTGCCAAAAAAAGCAAGCAGCATCTCCTTCCAGTGACATCACAAGAAACAAGACCAGTTGCCTAGCAGTCCTGCTGGTCTATTTGGTTGCAGTAGTGTCTGAATAACACCAGAAACAAAACATGCAGCTAATCTTGTCAGATCTGACAATAATGTCAAAAACACCTGATCTGCTGCATGCTTGTTCAGGGTCTTAAACATGGCTAAAAGTGTTAGAGGCAGCAGAGGATCCGCAGGGCTGCCAGGTAACTGGTATTGTTTAAAATGAAATAAATATGGTAGCATCCATATACCTCTCCTTACAGTTGTCCTTTAAATACTTCCTGATGTTTAACCCTACCCTTCCCCCCCATATAACCCCCTCCCGCTCCTCACACCTAGCCAGGGACGTAACTAGGCCCCACCAGGCCCCCCCTGCAAAAATTCTGAGCCCCCCACCCCCGGGCCCGTTTTGGGGGGCTGGAGGGGATGCAGCATGAGGGGAAAGCCAAGCCCACAGTCGGTGGGGAGGGGGGAAGGTTCCCCCCCTCCCTCATCTCGGGACTCTCCCCTCTGCGCTCCCGGGGGGGGCACCCCTGCGGGGGCAGGGGTCGCATCCCCTATTGTTACGCCCGTGCACCTAACCATGAACTCCCTCCCACCCTTTCTTCTTTTCAGTGAGAGTGAGGTTACACTTTAAGACCATGGTCATGTGATCAGAACTTCACTGAATATAAGATAATGAATAAAAGTGCTTATTTGTAACAATATTGTGTGAAAATAATATCGGCATTTTCGCTCCTCACTGCTAAAAGCAGCCAGTGATGAGTAAAAATGCTGATGTTCTTTTCGCATTACCATATTTTTTGGACTATAAGACGCTCCTGACCATAAGACACACCTAGGTATAGAGGACAGAAATCATCCATGGTGAAGGGGCATCTTGTGGATTATTCCCCCTTTGTACCTTATGCCCCCTTGTACCTCTTGTGTCTCCCTGTGTCCTCCTCTGTCCCCTTGTGTCCTCCTGTGTCCCCCATGCGGCCGCCTCTGTCCTCCTCTATGCCCCTTTGTGTTCCCCTTGTGTTCTCCTCGATGCCCCCCTGTGTCCTTCGTTTAATGTTTGTAACATTACAGATTGGCCATATTGCAAAAATACAATGTAATTTTGCGAATATTTTCTCGAAATTGAAAATAGCATTTTCAATGCGAAAATGACCCTGGTAGCAGCCATAATTTGACAAGAGCTTATTGAGCAGGTTTTCAGCCCAGGATTGATTACATTTATTTAAGTATTTATATAGCACTGACATATTACTCAGCGCTGTACAGAGTATATTGTCTTGTCACTATTAACTGTCCCTCAGAGGGGCTCACAATCTATTCCCTACCATAGTCATATGTCTATATCATGTATTGTAGGCATCGTAGTCTAGGGCCAATTTAGGGGGAAGCCAACTTCTCGGTATGTTTTGGGGATGTGGGAGGAAACCGGAGTGCCCGGAGGAAACCTACACAGACACGGGGAGAACGTACAAACTCCGTGCAAATGTGGCTGGGCCCAGCGCAGCAAGTTGAGAGCACTAACCACTATGCCATCGTGCTGCCTGGGATTAGGCAAATGTTTCTACCCGGAGTGTAGCTTTAAGTTATGCGGAATAAAACATACTGTACATATATATTTATACAAGGCTTTTGCAAGTTAATATTACATCAGGGTGAGGCGCAGATGCTCATCGGAATGTGACACGCTGCCTGTGGGACCATCACCGGCGAGATCTATTCATTGCTGGTGAAACAGTGCTAATGCCTGGAATTTTACCTGCAGCATCGAATGTCTCCCAGGGGGAAAAAAGACAATTCACGTTTTATAGTCGTTCATTGCTTATAACAATATTCCAGTAATGAATCCTAGCCGGAGCCCGCAGGGACCCGGCGATTCCTCTCCGAAAGATGCCGCAATTCAATATGTTGACGTGCTCGCCGACTCTACAGACAGAGCGAGCCGGCAGGTGCTTTCCTGTGATCCCGGGTCATAACAGAACAAAGGTGATTCCTGCACAATTAACACAAACCTGAACTGAAAATTAAATGTCAAAATAATCATACTTGCCTCCCGTGTAGTCTGCTTATCAATCTCTTTCTCCTCTCCCGCGTCCTTTTAGTAGACTGTGATCAATGGAATTCTCCGTCCTCCATTTTGAAAATGGCGATGACCCCATAACAGCCTACTGAGCAGCACACTGTTAAACGGCAATATCGTCCACTTGAGCTTTAGGGAAATATGGACATCATCTTGCACATCAGTTGTCCTTTCAGTTATAACTGACAGCAACTGATATATAACTGACAGCAACTGATATATTTCAGTTCTGACAAAATCTTGTCAGAACTGGAAAGGAACATTGTAAGAAGACAATGGTGAGCTTCTGAGAGGAACTAACAGTGAGGTAAGTATGTAATATTCATTTGCAGGTATATCATATGTTTATTTTAAATAATTTTACTCAGGGACCCTTCGATGGGAAGAAGCCCAGATGTCCTCTAAAGTCATCTCTACATTGAAATTTACATGTGAATTTTTTGCAAAAAATATAATGAATTTTTGAAAGAATCTTTTTCATGATTTTCTTTAATGTGACACAAAAACAAAAAAGTATGATATAATGAATTGTATTTGTAATACAGAAAACTAATAGAACAATCGCATATTTATATTTTCAGTTATATAGCTTTTTTTTTTTTTTTTTTTTTTTATAAAATTGCATCATTTGGTCATATTTGCAGTTTACACACAACCACACTCTATTTTAAGCTATAAAACAGCTATAAAACAGCCGAGCTAATGATCTTTGAACTTCCCTGCAGTAAAACCTTATCTGAAGCTGTCTCTTCACTGTTTCTTTGTATAGGTGCTTCAGAAAACAGGACTGTCTGTTTGAGCAATAATGACTTTACTTATGCCTAATGACTTCAATGCAGTTGGTCAAAAGGACTTATCTTGTGCCTGTATATTTCTGCGCATATTCTAACCTGTGCAAAAAAAGTATTTTCTCGTGCCTTAATGTTTTTTTTTTTACAAATATTCACGTGTGTAAAAATATATTTTTTGGGCAAAAATTATGCTAAAAACATAATGGCAATATTTGCTTATTAGTATGAGTACCCTGTTAGCAGCATTGAATGTAAGGAGAATCTTCACAGCAGAAGCTCAGACTATGATTAGATCATCTCAGACTCTCTAACAGCTTGCCGCCCTAGTAAAATAAAGTGAAAAGGCCTTATCCAGGTGAAGTGGCTGCATCTAGGGTTGACATCACCATTCTGAAGACATAATAACAAAAGTTGTTTAGGTGATACCTTTAATGACTAACTGTACAAAATTCCTGTGCAAGCTTTCAAAACTTTACGTTTCTTCTTCAGGCATTTTTCAGAGCTGGTTCTGATCCAGCCAGTGGCGTAGCAAAGGAACTGTGGGCCCCGACGCCACTGGCTGGATCAGAACTAGGTCTGAAACATGCCTGAAGAAGAAACTTAACGTTTCGAAAGCTTGTACAGGAATCTTGTACAGTTAGTCATTAAAGATGTCATCTAAACAACTTTTGTTGTTATGCGTTCGGATTATCTCCATGACTTATACCGGACCACACGCAACTGGCATCACCATAACTGGCATCACCATTCTGTTCAGACTTCAAAGGGGCGGAGCATAGACTGAATTCTGAGTGAACTACAGAAGACTGCTATGACAGTCTGCGGTACAGGAAGTTGCTCCTTACCAAAATAGTCTTCTGTCTAAAAATCATTACATTTAACATAACCCTATTAAGGAGGCCTCCCACCTATATAAACAAGCTAACCGCTGAGCCTCTAGACAGGTCTTGAAAAACATTTATGCTTGGAATGGGATTTTAACCAAGCTACTGGGCTAGCTACTAAGCGACTCGGTGGTGACAAATGAGCGACAGATTCTGGTGGAAAGTTACAGCAGAAACCTGAAGCGCCATCTATCACGGCTGACGAGGTGCGCATGGTGCAGCCGAGATAGAGAGATGGCGGGTAATGAATGAACGGAGGTGCAAGGCGGCACGCTGCTCCATCTGATAGAGCCGGAACATTCGTCACGTAGCGGCAGAATGTTCAATAGTGGCTGGTGAGTACGCCTTGTGCTGGAGAGAAGGCTGGTGGTGACAACACGTTATATGTCTCCCGACGCTGTTACCGTCTCCCCTCCCCCCTTACTCTTCTGACATTACCAAGAAGCTCAAATGTTTCAATTACAAAAAGAAGAATAAACCCACCAGGTTCAGCTCGACACGTTGAAAAGTCCATGGCAAACTTACGAGATCAGCTTCTGTTCTGTAGATCCCATGCATGAAATAGAGGTGCGAAGAAAACCGGTGAAGCCGTATGTCTAAACAATAAATACCATTGTGAATTGGGCATTAAATGAAAACTAAAAATATTTACAGTGGTAATGATGATAGTAAAACATTGGTAAATGTTACTGATATTTTACTACAGCTAAACCTTATCCTACTCTCACACAGAATCCTCCCCACTCTGATGCCTAACCTTACAACCCCCCTTCCTGACACCTAACCCTAAGACCTCTCTTCTGACAACTAACACTACACCCCCCCCCTCCCTGGTACCTAACCCTAAGACCCCCCCTCCGATGCTTAGCCTTACAACCCTCCTTCCTGACTCCTAACCCTAAGACCCTTCTTGATGTCTAACCCTAAGAACTCCCTTCCTGAAGCCTAACCCTAACCCCCCCCCCCCCCCACACACACACACACACACACACCTTCTTAACGCCTAACCCTAAAACTCCCTTCCTGATGCCTAACCCTCCTTAAACAGATTAATTTATTTTTATACGTGCAATTTTTGAAAGGTTTCCTGCATGTGCACCCCATTTCAAGTCACCAGAGAGCTCATGGCCATTTTTTTACCATTTCTTATGATGACAGTGCGCATTACGTTAATTGTGCAATGCATGCTACCTTTTCATTGTAAGTAACAGTAAGATTGCCTCTGTGCACTGAGACTGTGCCAAAGTTTTGTGCGTATGCCCCATTATTGCAATATGATTTTGATCCAGGCTTTGATTTGGTCGTATCATATTTTTTTTAAGCTGATTTCCCTAGAATGGTGGAATCTTGGTGGATTCACTAGAATGTTCATAGTCATTTTCATGTCTCAGTGTCCACTTTTGACTAATCTTCTTTACTTTTTTTTTTTTTGCTAAATGTGAATATCCAAACCTTGAAGCAGCAAAGCCACCAACAAACTGAAACATTTTCACCACCATACTTTACAGTCTGGTGAAATGCTGTCTTTTTGGAAAACCTTCTTTCAGTAATAACAATTAAGTGCAGAAAAGTTATTTTAAAGAATAGATAAAAAATATCTCCCAGGAGAGAACTTAGGAGAAAAAGTTAATTCAGTAAGGGCCATTGTTGCAAAAATCCTGTATTTTTACTTAATTATGCTCATGATCAAACTTTAGTCTTTCTCTGATGTTCTTCTTGGACAGCAAAGGTCTTCTGCTGACACAACTCCCAAGTAGATCTAATTTGCGCACCTTCTTTCCAATTTTTCATGCAATGTGACATTGATAGTGACAAGAGCTACCTGCAGATCGTGTCTGAGATGAAACTCTGAAGTCCTTCGAGACTTTCTTCAGTATCTTACATTCTGTTGTTGGCCTGAGCTTCTGGGACAGCTGGAGCTGGACATGGTGGCAGTCGTTTGAAATCTTCTCCTCTTGTAGATGACCTTTCAAACAAAGGAATGATTGATGTCCAATTGTTTGCCCATCTTTTTAAATCCCTTCCTAGCCTGACTAGCATCTATAACCTTTTTTTCTGAAGGCCTCAGAGAGCTTTCAATCTAGGAACGGTGATGTTTCAACAACACGGGACGTATCAAATCAAATGTCTAAGGGTTTAAATAACGCAAGCCCTTCAAATATTCTTTGTAACGATGTTCTAAACATTTCCATCTTATGCTAATTCTACTTCTTTACCTTTTTTTTTATTGAAAACTTGTTTCAAAATAGTATATCATAACAGCATATAAAAAAATCGATATCCAGAAATTATACAATAACATTTGTAAAGCGTTTTTCTCCCATAGGCCTCAAAGCGCATAGATAATATGTCTCAGATCAATACATGGCTGCAGACTGGACTGTGTTACAGAGGAAGTAGTCAGGTGTCCATAAATACCAGACTAAACAGGTGGATTTTCAGTTTGAACGTAAATGCTTCCAGGGATGGAGATGTCCTGATCGGATGTGGTAGGGAGTTCCATAGTGTAGGGGCAGCATGACAGAAGACTCTGTCATCAAAGGATTTGATGTGGACTCGGGGGGTAACCAAGTTATTAGAGCCTTTTGATCTAAGATTGGGGGAAGGGGGGGGGGGGGCAGTGATGCAGTTGCTGAAAGTCCTTCAGGTATCCTGGACCCACCGTGTGTTAGGATTTGAATGTCAATAAGCCAATCTTAAAGAGAGCCCGAGGTGGGGATCGTACAAAGAAATCTATACATAGAGGCTGGGTCTGGCTATAGTGCCCAGCCTCTGTTGCTAGTTGAATCCCCCTGAAGTGCCCCCTGCGCTCCGCTCTCCCCATAAATTACGGCCGCGCTGTTTACCTTACTAATGTCACTCACGCCGCTCCCCCGACCTCCTGCAGAGCGCCGGTCCCCACCCGTGTCCCTTCCCTCCAATCAGCGGCGAGGGAAGGGACGTGGGCGGGGACCGGCGCTCTGCAGGAGGCGTGGGAGCGCCGTGAGTGACACTAGTGAGGTAAATACAGCCCGCTGCGACACGCTGCATGTCGCCAGCGCAGCTGTAATTTATAGGGGAGAGCGGAGCGCAGGGGGGAGTTAGCGGGGATTCACCTAGCAACAGAGGCTGGGCACTATAGCCAGACCCAGCCTCTGTGTATAGATTTCTTTGTACAATCCCCACCTCAGGTTCTCTTTAAACAGAATTCTCCATTTTGTCAGTAGGCAATGGAGTGTGTGAAGGGTTGGCGTGGTGTTATGTGGCAATGGTGAGGTTGGCTAGTTAGTAGCCTTGCAGCGGCATTCTGTATTAATTGCAGGCGGTGCAGGTCTTTGTTTGGAAATTATGTCTTGATGATATCACGAGGTGAGCCTCTTTAGAAACCACCCATCGTCATGAGAAATAATGAGATAAAAATGATTCAAGCTTTGCTTTTGGTCAGAGGTAATATGTAACAGATTAACTACAACATATCATTTCCCTTACAGTCTTGTTAATGGTATTTTAGCACCTAATGATGAAGAACGCAATATATTTTTGTCAAGCGGTTCATTAGCGTTTTATGATTTTGCCTAAGTGTGGAGAATTTCTGAGAGACGAACTTGAAGAGAATGTTTCTGTTCATTGGTTCTCTATCTTCAGAAAGCTACCTTGGGTGTTTTCTGCATCGGCAGCTGTTGTCCTCTCCAGTGATGGCTGTTTGCTGTAGAGATTGTGTTTGAGACAGTAGAGGCGCTCACACTCACTGCTATTATATGCTCAGGCACAACCTTTTTTATTGACCTGAGGAAGCAGGGCGAGAACCCGTGAAACGCGTTGTCTTTTTTTTGGAATACATTTTTTCCCAGTTCACTGAGGAAATGGATTACCTCTTTATATCATATATACTGTATATAGAAATATGTAGTAGTCATATAGATTTGCTATATACATGCCAGGTGCCTCCACCACAGTAACCAGTCTATGTCTATACCTCTGGAGGAAGTATTTATAGCTTTACAGTTGTCTACTATAGAGTCTCCTAGGAGATCGACCACCCACCAGCCAGTTCCACCTGGATAACCGAGCGGGAACGTTTATTTTCCCGCAAGCCTATACGGTGGTTACAAGGGTTGCAACCCACCTTTGTGAGTATAACTTACCGGCATTACACCTTGCTCTCCTACACCTGACGGTACTGCACCATTGTGCTCCTGGTCTCTCCTAATTTCTTTAGCGGGACCCATCCTAAAAACCACTGATGCTAGTGTTCTCCCCAGGCTCTTTTAGCCGGATGCTCCACCCGACTAGTTTTGGTGATCATCAGCTCACCTCCTTCTATGCTGTAAACATAGTTGCTCACAGAAGCCCCAGTCCTGCATTCTCTCATCCCGCCTCACCTGGCTACTTTCTCATGCCACCCGGCTACTATTTCATGCCATGCTGGAAAAAAAAATTCTGCCGAGAACACTGAATACCTTATGTCTCCAAAGAAGTAGAAGCCAGGACCTTTTTCTGGCTGATATGGCCACCAAGGTCTTGCATTGGGTGGCTGTCTAAGAGGGTGGCTGGACAGGAAAAATGAGGAACATAGGGAGGAAGGAGAGATGCTGCTCAAGGGAGCTGTACATGAAAGAGACGGGCTGTTGTACATGGGTGTTGCAAACAGAAGAAGGGCTGCACATGCAGTGGGAAGGGTGCTGAGTCTGACATACATTCACAGGAAGCAAAAGGTCCGTTTGACATAAGGTGGCCACTAACGGTACGATTCCAAGCGATAAAATCATTTAAGCAATCAAATTCTGATTGGATTGGTTGTAAATAATCTCTGTTGATAGGCACAAGGGATTACAAAAGACCATAAAAAAACAGTTGTCCAAATGGATATTTTTCAAACCAAAATTTGGATTTTCTTGTCGGTTGTAATAGATAAGAAGCAAAGATTGGCTCGCTAATGGTGTAGCGAACGATTTCACTTCTGATTAGAATTATCTGATTGCTCGAATGATTTTTCGCTAGAAATTAGATAGTTAGTGGCCACCTTAAGAGTTAAAAGTATAAACTAGGGATGGTTGGAAATATTGATTTCCGATTCTGTGGAAATTCCACAGATTTCCGATTTTCATTTTCCGATTATGTTTTCCGCTTTCTGAAAAGTCTTTTTTTTGGGTCATTTTTTGCATTCTCTGATTGATCTAAACACTTGCGAGTTAACTCTGCATCCTCTGATTGGTCCAGGCTTTTGGTTTCTTTGGGCTAAAATTACAGAGCAGCCGTAATGTGGTATTTCGGCAAAAGAATCCCATTTCCGTTTTTCGAGTTCCAATGATGATTTCTGATTGGAAATGCGTAAAGAAGCTGAATGAGCATCCCTAGTATAAAGGTGTGAATTGGTGCCACATATTAAATGTCAACTGTCCCCTCCCATACAGCAATAATCCCAATAATCCCCTCTGTTGAATTTTCTCAATTACGCTTACAACCTCACACCCCACCATGTGACGCCGCTCACAAACTTGTAGCTGTGCCAAAACTCTGGATTTCACAAACTCTGGCAAGAGAAAAATAATCTAACAGAAACAACTTTTAAATACAAAGTTGATTTTGCAAGGAAAAAAAATAATGAAAGGGAAGGAAAAAAAAACAGCTTCATATTTATTTATGTACTAGCTGGTGGCCCGGCGTTGCCCGGGTATGTATTTGGCTGGTGTTGGCTCCGCCCACTTTTTCTAACCCTAACGCACAAACACTCAATGACCAAGTTTGTGAGCTTTGCTGTCTTAGGCATCAATAATTTGCATTGAAATTAAACAAATTTGATTGGCTGTGGCTCCACCCCCTTTTAAGAATTTGAACACCCAATCACCCAATGACCAACTGTACTAGTTTTGAGGCATATGCCATTAACAGTGCAAGAGTAGCAGCAATGAAATATTCCCCTTGAAAATAAATAGGTGAATTTTGATTGGCTTTTGTAGGCTCCACCCACTTTTCTGAATATTAATCCCATCACCAGTGACCAACTGGGCAAAGTTTGAGACCCCCTGCCATTAACAGTATAAGAATGGCTGCAGTTTATATTTCCCCAGTGAAATTTGTATTTGTCTCCGCCCACTTTTTGGTAATGGGGATAAAAAGTATCCTATATGTTATTCCAGGTTATGTACTATGTGTGTGCCAAATTTCATTCCAATCCGTTCAGCCATTGTTGCGTGATCGAGTAGCAAACATCCAAACGTCCAAACTTTCACATTTATAATATTAGTAGGATTAGTAAGATTTTTTCTCTGGTTGGTTTGGATTTGATGGACAAATGTCTTTTTTTCAACCAAACTATGTAACTATCTCTTTTGGAAGGGAAGGGAGTTTTTAGACAAGACAAGACAAATAACATTTATATTGTGCTTGTCTCCTGGTGGACTCAAAGCACCAGAGCTGCAGCCACTAGGGTGTGCTCTGTAGGGTAGCAGGAAAAAAGGGCGCCGGGTGAGGGTGGATGAAAAGGACGCCGACATAGACTTTAATGCAATTCTCGTTAATACGGCGAAAAAAGCAGAAAAAAGGGCGCCGTGAAAAAGTTCGTTAATAACATTAGAACATTATAGTTTTTGAGGTAGTTATCGTTTTAGAAGTTTACAATGTTATAGTTTTAGTCATTATTTTGTTAATAACTACAGATTTGACATTTTCAAAGGTATTATTGTTAATATATGTAAAAGGGTGTTTCTGCAGAGGGAGTGGTTAGGGTTAGGCACCCCAGGGGGAGTGGTTAGGGTTAGGCAACACCAAGGGGATGGTTAGGGTTAGGCACCACCAGGGGAGTGGTTAGGCACCACCAGGGGGTGGTTAGGGTTAGGCACCACCAGGGGGGTGGTTAGGGTTAGGCACCACCAGGGGGGTGGTTAGGGTTAGGCACCACCGGGGGGTGGTTAGGTACCACCGGGGGGGTGGTTAGGGTTAGGTACCACCGGGGAGGTGGTTAGGGTAAGGCACCACCAGGGGGTGGTTAGGGTTAGGCACCTCCGGGGGGGTTAGGCACCACCATGGGGGTGGTTAGGGTTAGCCACCACCGGGGGGTTGGTTAGTGTTAGGCACCACCAGGGGAGGGTTCTGTGTGAGGGTAGGGTTGGGTTAAGCAGTATTGATGAAAAATGCAACAACATTTAACGTTAATATTTATTCATTATTATATCTCGTTTGTTTTTTGCAACAGTAAATATCGTTAATAAAGCTTGACAATGATGGTTCTCATTATCAAATTTCGTTAATACTTGGCGCCAAAGTCGGGCCCTTTTTTTTCAAGGCGCCCTTTTTTCATGCACGCCTCTATAGACAGTAGATGTGTTAGAGAGACTTGCCCAAGGTCTCCTTGCTGAAAAGGTGCTGGCTTTCCGAACAGAAAGAGCTGAGATTTGAACCCAGGTCACCTGTGTCAGAGGCAGAGCCCTAACATAGGAGCTGTAGTGAAAATAATATAATGACTTGCTTACAATATTAATTTATAGATTCTTTTGTCAGTGTTTACCCATTATAAAATCTTTCCTCTACCTGATTTACATTCTGAAATGTATCACTGGTGGTGACATCTTTAGTGCTGCCAGGTGCTCTGCATGGAATGTTCATTACTGAAAGTTCTATACACAGAGGGGAGATACTGCTTGCTTGGCAGTTGAAAAAAAAAGCTGTAATTTCCCACAATGCAACGTGGTTCACAGACAGGAAACTGTAAGGACCATGGTTCTGACATCACACTGTGGGAGGGGTTTCACCACAACATCAGCCATACAGAGCCCCCTGACGATCTGTTTGAGGAAAGGGAAAGATTTCTCGTGGGAAAGGGGGTATCAGCTACTGATTGGGATGAAGTTCAATTTTTGGTTAAAGAAGCAGGTGAACAGAGGCGCCAATAGGATAAAACAATATAATAAACATGTTGGAAAGTTTGAACATGGTAGAGGTGGATTACTAGCCACTCCAAAGGATGCTGCAACAGACACCTTTTAAGGTATAACACAAAAAAGATTTATTATGAATATTATACTCTACAATACCGCAACGCGTTTCGTGGGCGTAACCCCACTTCCTCAGGCAGTTCAGTTAGGAGCATAAAGCAGTAGCAGTCCGGGTCTGTACCAAGCGCCAAGGTGTTATACCTTAAAAGCTGTCCTTTGGAGTGGCTAGTAATCCACCTCTACCACGTTCATACTTTTAAACGTTTTTATAATATTGTTTTATCCTTTTGGTGCCTCTGTTTACCTGCATTATTTTCCAGTCCATCCTTGGTGGAATACATTCTGCATTTTTATTCCTATCTACAGAGAGGGACTTCTTATTCCTGAGTGGGGACAGGCTTGTTCTCCCCACTTGCCATTACAGTGGTTGCCTAAGCGGTAACCCTGACTTGTGAGTATTCCTTACTTACCTTTCATCCTTCCTACATTGGTCCAAACTTACTAACAGTAGGGCGTAACTAGGCCCCACCTGGCCCCCCTGCAGAAATTCTGAGCCCCTCCCCCCCGTTTTGGAGGGGCTGGAGGGGACGCAGCATGAGGGGAAAGCCATGGCCACAGTCGGCGAGGAGGGGATCTCGGGGCTCTCCCTTCTGCGCTCCCCTCCAGCTTAAATGAGTATCCGGGCAGCGGCTGATACATACCTTCCGTGCGCTCCAGCGTGCGTTCTTCTGCTAGTCTCTGACGCGGCTTCCTGTATAAAACAGGAAGTCGCATCAGAGTCCCCTCCAGCCCCCCCAAAATGGCACCGAGCGGGCCCCAGAGGGGGGGGGGGGGGGGCGGGCCTCCCCACAGGAGCAGGGGCTGCGGGCCCTATTGTTACGCCAGTGCTTACCACACTATATTGGGCTCTCGGTGTCCCTTTGTTTTCTCTTCCAATTTTTGGGTAAAGTTTCTCTTTGACCGTTACACAACCCAGCCGCCCCCGTGAGATATAAGAGAGCAGCACATGCGTCAACTTACCGTCAGCCATATAAAACCAACACATCCTTTGAGGATGGGGCTGACCTCCGAGCGCAGGCTGTAAGCAAGCGCCGGAGTATGCTGTGTGTGCCGCATACATCATGATCATGTCAGTGCTGGAGTCAGGTCATTTGTGTCTGTAATGGGTTTTACTGGAAGCTCCATTTATACCCACCCCCACTCGGGTGTGCATGACTCGGGAGTAACTGTGTGAATTTATATAACAGCACTGTCGTCCTCCATTATACTTCTCCTTCTAGACACAACCTCATATCCTGTTCCCTCTCTAATCTTTCCAACATCTGTCAGTGTTATTTTTCATCTCACAGACAGTAAAGAGCGTTAGAGAGAACCTGTCACCGCTAGCAGTAGGCCAATGCTTGCTACCTCAAATCAGAATTTTTTTTCTTTTAGTGCCCCCAGAGGCATAACTACAAATCATGGAGCCCCCCAACTTTGATGGGGGGGCCGTTAATGTTCACAACCCTACTTTTGCCTCCCCTTGGTGACCCTCACAGCTTATCTTACATGGCTCTTGAAACAAGTGTGGCCATCAGGATATTCACACCCATAACGTGTAGCCACAAAAACAATTTCCCCTCCCTCCCCACACCTCTGGGCCTTCATGCAGGGGCTGCTCCCCCTAGCTAGAGTCCAGGGCAGTTTCTAGGCTAATTTGCACCCAGGGCGAGAGTGTAAAAATTGCACCCCTCCCCCCCCACCCCCGTGGACTTGTGAACTCTTACTTTTTAGGGACAGTCACACAGCCACAGGTCACAAGTAGATCTGCCTACTTACTAGTGACCAGCCGCTCATCCAGGAGGAAGCAGGGACCAGGAAAACACACAGACGAAGAGAGCCCGGAGAGCCGACTCCTCCATGGGCGCCGCCCACTGACAGCCTGCAGTACCGCTACAGGACATCAGGTGTCATCACACGGTGGTGATGTGATGATGACTTGACGTCTGATGCAGGCAGCCCAGGAGGAGTCAAGGAAGGTGACCGCGCTGGTAATCTTACTTCTTCCATTTGGCTGCACCGCCCATCACCAGCTCCCTAGCGGTTATGTCCTTCTGCCTGTGCCCTCTTCATCTACTTGCCAGTCTGCACCCAGGGCAGTCGCCCTGCCCGCACTGCCCAAGAGACGTCCCTGAGCTACACCCCTGAGTGCCCACTAAAACTGCATGTATTGCAGCTTTATGGCAAAGTTGCTTGTCACCATTTTGGCACTCATATATAATAAGCCTCTAGTCACCTTTTTTTTTCTTTTATCTTTTTTTCGACCTAAACAAAGCTGTCAATAATACTTGACTCTTTTCATGGCGTTTCCCTGTTGTTGCGGATTGACTTTGGTCTTGTCACCGGAGGCGGCATCAGAAGGCGCCGGTCTCCAGCAGACAGCCGATTCTTTGCCGTTTAGCCGGCGGGCTTGTTTGTTATGAGCCTGCCGGTCTTGTTTTGTGGAAATCTGGGACAATTTTCTGGAACGTTTTCCGTGGATCGAGGTTTCTATTCCCCCTTATTATCTCTCTGTCAGAGTGTTGCATTGTCATTTGGAACCGGCGAGTTCTGCCGCTGCCCTGGTTCCATTCTCTTCTGATCCAAGCCTCTGCTGAGCCCTATAATAACAATTTATGGCTTTTATCGAAAGTGTCAAGAAAAATCAGCTATTGCCATGTTCTATATGATAGGTAGGTATAAAAAGCAGCCATTTTCCTCTCTCTCTCTTTCTGGACAAAAAAATAAATAAACCCAGGGTCAAAAATATGCTATATCATGTCTGAACTTGCAGTGAGGGCTGGAACCCACAGGAGCGCTTTTGGCAGCGTTTTGGCAGCACTGCGATACGCAAGCAGTTTGCCAAAACGCTGGGCTAATGTTAATGGATGGGGCAACTTCCACAGGAGCGTTTGCGTTTCCCAGAAACACAAACGCAGGACCTGCAGCATTTTGGGAGCGTTAGCGCTTCAATGTAAAGTATTGAAACGCTAGCAGAAATGCTCAGCAAAACCTAAACTGAGCGGTTTTGCTAGCGTTTTGCAGTTCAGCACACTGTAACAAAATGAAAAATAATTCACAGGACCAATCAGGATAAAAACGCAAAACGCTACGCACCCGCTGGGCAAAAAAATACAATGTTGCAAAACGCGACCAAAAACGCGCATGAATCCGCTTGCAAACCGCTCAGACAAAACGCTAGCGGTTGCGTTTTGCGTTTGCTGATTTCAGTGGGTTCCAGGCCTGAAGGTGTTTCTTTTCTCCACTGCTCTGTCCAATCATGAAATGAGAGAAGCTAGTGAGACATTAGGCAATAAGTGAGGTGTGGTGCTGCAGAACACTTTTCAAAAGCAACGCAAATTGTCCACTAATTTCTTTAGAAGCAGGCTCTTAAAGTGAACCTGAACCATGTCTGAACTTTTTGAGATAAGAAAGCGGGACACTTAAGCCACGCCTCTGCCACACCTCTCTTTAATTCACTGAGAGTTCCAAAGTCAGTAGAATTAATACCTGGTATTCCAGAATGTTCTGGGAGGAGAATTCCATGCGTCATCACTGTGAGGACGGGGCTGAATAGGAACACATACAGCTATAGGAAGTGATGTTGATGCTGAAACCATTATAGTTAGCCTAAAAGTGGGTATCTTGAATAATGTACTGCATTCTAATATATGCCACTACAGTGCCCCTTTAAGTTCGGTTGACTGTAGGTTTGGTTTCACATGAAGAGTGAATATATATATATATATATATTTATTAATAACCTTTATTTAATAAAATTGTAACATAAGTACAACATTACAATCAAATGTACCGACCACACATCCAAGACATAGGACACGAGCTAACATAATATGTATGCTAATAGAGAACATATGTCATTACTGTATGAAATATCAACTAGATCTGTGTAAGAAAGAAATGTCTATTTATGTTATAATTATGAGCAGTAACTTGCATCTGAGGTACACATAAAACTAAGCAAAAACGTACCCTAAACAAGGCAGACCACATTGTTAACTAAACACGCTTTGATGATGCAAAAAGCAAGATTATATTTGTTCATTGTCCGCATCCTAGGCCTGTGTGATACAGCACAGAATTCTAAGACTAATAACCATTAAGAATACTGAATGACACATAGATTGATACACTGTCAGTGTGCCTTATCAGAGTTAGCATGTCTTATCAGAGTTAGCGTGCCTTATCAGAGTTAGCGTGCCTTATCAGAGTAGCATAACGAGCGCTACAAACGTATGCCTGCTAATTGGCAATGACGGAAGCTCCCCTCATCCTGCCCTGTCAAGTGACAGGCAGCCTATTGGGTCAATCAAAGTGCAGGGATAATGTCCTTTAAAGTGATTGGAGCCGCAGGGGCTCAGGGCAGGACGAGTGGAGCTCTCGTCATTGCCAATTAGCAGGCATAAGTTTGTATAGCTCGCTATGCTACTCTGATAAGGCATGCTAACTCTGATAAGACACATTAACTCTGATAAGGCACGCTATTTGTTATAGTGAATCAAGCCTACAGTGTACCATCAGCTCAATCAATTGAATTGGATCTGAGATACAGTAACTCATGAGATAAAATGAGTGTCAAATTTTACTCAAAGTTTTGACTGTAGTAAGTCAACTGAATTTTTTTTTTTTCTATTTTGTGGGCCATAAAATTAATTCTGTCTTCCCTTAAAGTCTCCTGCAGGGCCGTTTTGTACTTTTTGAACTGAGGAGTGCAGGGGAGGTTACCTCACCCTTGACAAATGTTTTAGCTTCACAAACGTGTGACTATCGGCCCTGAATATTAAGATGGAGGTTCCTCATTACCGATATTTTGTGCGTCGACGTTCTAACTTCTTAACGCCGGTGATTTTAATTAAAAGCCGAAAAAGGAAGGCTCCTCTGGTCGTATTGATGCATTAATTTCCATTTACAACAGGAGTTTATAAACACAACCGTGGCTTAAAGCCTGGCCCTCGCATGGGTAATTGCGATTTTTAATTTGCGTCTTTACCTCGCCGTTGTTGTGGCGGTAATCTGTATTAATGCTTGTTAGTAATTTTGTCATTTTTATTCCACACTTCCTTATGCCAGGCCATTATCACTTAGCCAGGGGAGTTCTAGCCGAGGAGTCGGTAACCTTCCCCGTGCTAATTGAGGCAGTAAATCTAATCAGATTAATTTGTGGAGTTCTGGATTAATTACAAAACTGCGTAGAATTATTCGGAAACGTGCAGGGTGTTCTCATACAAAAAAAGTGATATCGTTTTTTGTTGTTGTCGTTTTTTTCATGTTCATGAGTCAAATCATATTTCTCATTGATTTTGTGTCCAGCACTCCTTCCCATAGCAACCTCTGTGAAAGGGGGTGGAGCTTGGGAAGCTGGCATTTGGGGTTGATGAGAGATGCATGTTTTTGCCTATGGTATGGCTTTGACACCTCCTTTACTGAATACAGTTACTTGTATAGGGGTGGGGTGCAGGGTTGTTGTAGGCCTATTTTCTGTTGCTTTTGGTTTGAGGAGGTTTGAATAAGATTATGAAGATGAAGACTATCCTAATGTGTAATTACATAGGTGCATGGCATGGTGTGGCACGGTCCATGCCTGCACCTCTATAGATACGCCACTGTGGTTATATGAGGTTATGTATACAATGTGAGGAACTCATAATTCACCACACATCCAGAGGGTAAAAAATAGATTTGGCTGTAACCAGCTGTTCATTTTTTTTATATACACCAATTCTATATTAATAATTTTCCTTCATTCCCATCAACGCCATAATATCTTGGAGCGAAGTCCGCCCCCGGAGACCTCGGATACCCCGAACTGTGGTGGCCACACGTCACACCGAACAAGAGCCACTTTTTTGTTTTCAACCTGCTTGGCTTTACACAACGTTATCGATTGCCGGCATCTGTTGTCACTTTCGGATTACAGAGCGTTCCCGTTTTCCCGGAATAGGCAGATGAATTGGTTAGGGATTGGAACAAACTGTAACATTTTATGGTGCCTTGTTTCCGGTTTATTGTTTCAAGCCTGGAAGGAAACGTTACAGACATGAATCAGACAGAAATTCATCAATCACAGGTTGGGTGACGTGCCTAAACCGAACACCCACCGCACCCTCCCCCCCGCCACCCATCCGCCGCGCCGCCGCCGCTGCTGCCTGTTACCAGGGAGGATTTTTAACTCTCGAGGGGTAATTATTCCCTTCAGCCGTTATTTCTGACGCGGCAGATGTTAGAAGAGGAGCAACAGATTAATCATGTATTTTCTTATTAAGCCTTACAAGCCACAACAAAGTGTTGGAGGGTGGAGGACAGAGCGGGATGATGGGAAGGAGAGGGGGGGGGAGGGGGGGACGTCTGCCAGACTGGCAGCGATAAAAATACAGAAACAATTTGCAGGAAACAAAGAGAAACAGAGAGAGAGAGAGAGAGAACCAAAGAAAATGAAGGGGGGAAAAATAACGTGTTCTGTTTAGGGCTGTTTTAGCCAAGAGGACATTTTTTAAAGAGGAGCTGTCAGCCATACTATCTCAGAAAAAACCCAAATATATAAGTGGATAAATACTTGCTCTACTTACATAACACATGTATTGCACTGTACGCATTTTGATTTTAGTGATTTTTGTACAGTAAAAAAAGAGAAAAATCCGTCTTAGCATTTCCCATTTTAAGTGTGGCTATTTTGAAGCCAATTCTGATGTCATTTCCTCCCTTACTCTCCTCTGCCTGATTGTGTATGCATTGCCCGCCTTCCACTATAGAAGGTGTATTGTCTCAGCATGAGGAATACTGGCCAATCAGAGAGGAACAGAGGCATGGGAGGGGAAAACAGGATGGAAAGAGGCTTCAGCCAATCAGGCTGCATTAGTTAGGTCTGAGAGGAAAGTAGAGAAGCAAAAAAGGACAACCCAGCATGCCCTGCAACTTCCTTTTTGTGCACCAAATAAGAGTCAGGTAAACTGGGGAATGATAATGTATCAACCAGAAAAGTAATAGTGATTTTAACTTTTGGATTGCCTGATTAGCATCCTTATTACTTGTTTACCAGATAAAAATAAAGACTTGATTTTAGATTGTATGCCCGACAGTTTCATTTACATGGAAAATAAAGGTAGAGACTAGTGGAGACTTTTTTTTCCTGTTCTGTTCTAGAAGACGTCCCATCAGGCCCCATTAACACTGCACGCGTTCCAATCCGTGTTTCTGGAACTTAAAGGGACACTTAAGTCAAACAAAAAAAAATGAGTTTTACTCACCTAGGGCTTCCAATAGCTCTCTGCAGCTGTCCGGTGCCTTTGCCGTCTCCCTCCGATCCTCCTGGCCCCGCCGGCAGCCACTTCCTGTTTCGGTGACAGGAGCTGACAGGCTGGGGACGTGAGTGATTCTTCGCGTTCCCAGACACATTAGCACCCTCTATGCTGCTATATGGTATATGATATATGCTATAGCAGCATAGATGGCGCTATTGTGGCCAGGAACGCAAAGAATCACTCACGTCCCCAGCCTGTCAGCTCCTGTCACCGAAACAGGAAGTGGCTGCCGGTGGGGCCAGGAGGATCGGAGGGAGACGGCGAGGGCACCGGACAGCTGCAGCGGGCTATTGGAAGCCCCAGGGGAGTAAAACTCTCTTTGACTTAAGTGTCCCTTTAAGCGCTCCATTTACTTCATCTAGCACCATCATGCAGATTTAAAATCATTTAAAGCACACATGAAGCGACCAAAAAACCCTTAAGGGGGCCATACACTAGGCGACCAACCAACCAATCGACCATCCAATTCGATTATTATAATCGAATTGGATGAAAATTAGTGCTGCCAATTGCATGCCCGACCGACAAAGCGACCAATTTCGGGACAGAAATTGGCCGCACAGTCGAACATGCATGTTAGTAAATTTCGGGCCGAGGTTGGTTGGTCGGGTGCACGGCGGTGCGGCGGCCGATTTGCGAACGAGCGACAAGGCGACGAAACCCCCGCCGCTGCAGCCGCAATGTATAAATGTGTGTAGTGTAGTGCATTTATACATTACCTGGCCGGTGTCAGCCTCCACGCGGTTTCCGTCCATCTCACCGGCCATCTCTGACGTCAGACGCTATGCGCCGCTAGCGTGTATGCGGCTTACCCGGCGAGATGGACGGATGGCCCGGCGAGCTGCTTCAGGACAGGTAATGTATAAACACACTACACTACATACATTTATACATTTTGCGGGCAGCGTCGGCTCAGCCGATTCCCAGATGATTTCATGTTGAAATCGGACGAGAATCAGTCTGTAGTATATGGGCAGATTCGATTAGAGACATATTTATCTCTAATCAGATTCGATTAGAGATAAATGTGTCTCTTGGTTGAATCTGCCCATATTCGTTCTAATGCATGGGCACCTTTATGATATAATGAATTGTATGTGTAGTACAGATAATGAGTAGAACATTACTAGCAAAGAAAAGTCGTATATTTTTATTTTCAGTTATATACCTATGAGAGGTGTCCCTCGATATAAGTGGTCACCCGAGTATGGGTAATGAGGGGGTGTCCCCCAGTATAAGTACCCAACAGTATAGGTGGTGTGAAGTGTCCCCTCATTATTGGTAGTGAGTACCCCCCAAAACTGGCCTCCTCCCCAATATAAGTAGCACCCCAGTATAGGTGAGGAAAGGTGTTCCACCACCAGTAAAGGTAATGAGAGGTGTCCCCCAGCATAAAAGGCTCCCCAGTATATTTAGTAGGCATCCCCCAGTATGGTAGTGCAGCACCGTGGCGTAGTGGTTAGCTCTCTCGCCTTGCAGCGCTGGGTCCCTGGTTCGAATCCCAGCCAGGGCACTATCTGCAAAGAGTTTGTATGTTCTCTCCGTGTCTGCGTGGGTTTCCTCCGGGCACTCCGGTTTCCTCCCACATTCCAAAAACATACGGATAAGTTAATTGGCTCCCCCAAAAAATTGGCCCTAGACTACAGTACTTACACTACATAATATAGGCATATAGCAATGGTAGGGCTTAGATTGTGAGCTCCTTTGAGGGACAGTTAGTGACAAGATATATATATATATATATATATATACACACTGTACAGCGCTGCGTAATATGTCGGCGCTATATAAATACTAAATAATAATAATAATAATAATAAAGGGAGCAGGCACCTCTAGATAGCAGGGAGAGGTGGTAATGCTTCTGAAAGCAGGCAGCATCTGAATGACTACCAGCATAGATGTGCAGAGCCTCATTATAGGCAGAGTACACATCTTGCGTTCAAAACAGATGTACCAAATTAACATTAATTAAGGATGTTAGCTTCCAAGAAAAGTTTGCATGTAAAGTTTCCCATACCCTTCCACCACGATGAGGTGGAAAGGGACCCGAACTTCTAACTAATAAACAATCGAGCAAAATGTGAACCTAGGAGCAGCTGGCCACAAACCCCCCTCTATATACGCCGCTGCTCCCATCTCAGTAAACCCATGGCTGAACACAGTCCAGGCTACAGTCATGGGATGCAGGGGCAGCGATGGAGATGGGCCTCACGTTGACTCGTGTGAGATGTTTTGTGTAGAGCTCTAGTCCTGCGCTTAAACCATTATGCTGCGGTATCATTCTCCCACATTAAATATTTAGGCTGCCTTTACAGCCCAGAGATGTTCCGACAAGTAAGATTAGGCCGGCCTTATTGATTCTGGGAACAGCACAAGCCACTGACGCGCAGGGCTAAATTTTATGTAATGAGACGTCTTTATTGGACTCGGAGAGAGAGAAGCCTCGGTGCCTGTCTTATGCAGAACGTAATAAAGTCACATTCGATTAAACGGAATGTGTGACTGATAAAAACCAGAGAGAGGGGGGAGGAGGGGAGGGAGGGCAGGGCTGACGGCATAAAACCCATTATCTGTCAGCTGTATCTAAAGACAGAAGGACTTAGAACATGTCTAGAAAGGAGAGGTAGTAAGACAGATTAACTGGTTGGCATTAAAAGTTGCCCTATGGGCTGAGCTGAGTACGGTGCGGTCATCGGCATGCCGTTCGTTGCTTGTGTAGCTTAGCCAGTAATTTAAAGGACAACCAAAGTGAGCGGGATATGAAGGCTGTCATTTTTGTTTCATTTTAAAGTGTACAAGATTAGCTATAGCATGATGATCTGCATGGTTTGTTTGGGTTTTTTATAATAATTTATGGAAATCCCCCCCCCCCCCAAAAAAAAAGCTGAAGTTTTACTTGTATTCACTTTTGCAGAAGGCACTGAAAGGGTTAAGCGTCTGTGTTTACTATATGGAGAGCTGCCTTGGTAGTCTATTCAGAGTTGCTTATAGACTGATTTGCCTAAACAAACAAAACACACACACACACACACACACAAACACACACACACACACACACACACACACACTTTTCATTGTGTGCTGTGCAAGAGTTCAGGTCCAGGGGGTGTCCTGCTGCACCTCTGGCTCTGATACTTTTAGCCATAGTCCCAGCACAAGCATGTAGGGCAGATGTTTCTGACTTAAATTTTACTGGATTTTATGCATACCTTTTTCAGGTTTGTGATTCAGACACCATGGCTCACTTTTCATCACATAGCTGATCACCTAAGCCCGCCCACATCCTCTGCTGCTGAGAGATAAAATCATTGTGGGGGGCGGCACTGCAGCTCCACAGTACCGCCCAGTTTCATCCCTGCTTAGTGTGCATATATAAAGACACTGGAGAAGGCATGGAAGGGTCAGTGCCTTTATTACCCCACTGAGCTGGGATTGATAATGAGACTCTATAGACCTGCAGAGAATGGCCACAGAGAGTAGTCCTACAGGGGGCTGAACCATTTTTTACTGGATAGTCCTTAAGGTTCACCTGAGCCAAACCCCGAGTGAAAGATCACATGCTTACCTCAGAGGAGGAAAGCCTCTGGATCCTAATGAGGCTTACCTTGGCATCCTCCTGTCCCCTGTTGCTGCTCATGGACCCCCTACAGATTTCCAATGTGTATGGCCACGCCTGTGCAGTAAGCTGATTGGGCAGAGAAGCTTGGCCCCACTCAGCTGGAGGGGTTCCAGGCAGCGGCGGGAGAACCAGAAGACCACATGGGAAGGATCCAGAAGCTCTCCTCCTCTTAGGAAAGTACCATATCTGTTTCTGAAACCAAACTTCGGTTAGCCTTCTCTTAAATTTACCTAAGTAATCTTCAACTTCTCTTTGATGTTTTTTTTTTAATTGGTTGCCCAAATCATTGAAAAAAAACACAACAAACAATTGATAATCACTCGTTTAGGCTGATAACGATCATATGAGGAGTTTATGAGGCTGGGCAAATACACAGAGCAAAATTAAAAGGGACCTGGGCTTAAATTTCACAGATCGCCAGTGACTGACCCAACATCCCAAAATAGACGAGATTTTTGGTGCCACATACCCACCAGATAGGCGGGTTAAGCCCCTCAGGCTGCGTCAAGGTCAGTCTCTTAGAATCTCCAACTATAGGACATTGGCCTTACAGAGACAATGAAACAAAAAAATAATGATGTAATAATTTGTATGTGTAGTAAAGCTAAGAAATAAAACATGAGGAGCAGAGCCATAAGTCTAATATTGTTTCCAGTACAGGAAGCGTTAAGAAACGCCAATTGTTATCTATGCAAAAAAACCATTGAGCTCCACGACTTTCATGGCGGCAGAGAGCTCTGTCTTCTGAAGCTTATTATCTCAAGTGCACTTGAAATAAAAAGAAAAACCGAGAGCCCAATATAGTGCAGTAAGTCTAACAATTGTTGGCGAAATAATTAACAGATGTGGATATACTCACAAACACGGGTTACCACATAGGCAACCACTTGAAATGCAGGTGGGGAGCATTAGAACCTGACCCCACTCAGGTTTAAGAAGTCGCTCTCTGTAGATAGAAAGAAGGGGACAGTCCCCTCCACCCAAGGTGGACTATATACTGTGCAAATTTGGACAGAGGCGCCAGGCAGGTTAAAATGATCTAAAAACAACTTAAAAGGAGGAGTGGCAAGGAGTGCAAGCTCAAAAAGGTCCAATAGTGGCAATGCGCCTCTGTAACCAGGGCGCATTGCCACTATTGGACCTTTTTGAGCTTGCACTCCTTGCCTGATGAAGCGGGTTATACCTGCGAAACGTGTTGCGGAGTGCCAAAATAAATTGTTATTTGCGATTTGAACAATCTCGATTGTCCATCATTTCAGGAGGTAAGTCCACCGGTACTCCTCCGTTTTAGTTGTTTTTAGATCATTTTAACCTGCCTGGCACCTCTGTCCAAATTTGCACATTATTATCTCAAGTGTCTGTAACTGTATTTTATTTTTCTCAGCAGAGGACAGGTCAATAGTTCACTTGCCTGCTCTGTAAAATCATTTAAAATGTTGAGTAGTGTGTAAACTGCAAATATTAGAGAATGATGTTATAAAAAAAAACACTATATAACTGAAAATAAAAATATGAGAATATTTTCTTTGCTACTAATGTTCTAGTAATGATCCGTACTACACAACCAATTAATTATATCATTATTTATTTATTTTTTTGCTTCAGTGTCTCTTTAACCCACATGCCTGTTGGATATGTGTCACCAACAGTCTTGTTTATTTTTGGATGTTGTGTCGGCCACTGGCTGCCTGTGAGTTTCAAGTCCAGATCCCAGTGGTGTCCCTATAAAACATGTCCGTTCTGGACGGAGTGCTGCTTTAAATCACTGTGGTATCCCGCCTCTGTCTTTTCCCGAGGACCTGTAAATACATTTTTTATTATTTTCTCTCTGCGATGGAATGATCTTTTGTAATAATATTACTTCTTACAATCCACTCTGCCTCCTCTCTTAAAATAGAGTGATTTATATGACAACTCAAGGAGACTAAATGAGATTGGGCACTGAAAAGTGAATTACCCAGCGTTGTGTGGCGGGGCAGGCATTCCGGCAGACTCTCTTCCTCCCTCTCTACCATCTCCGATAGACGCTATTAGAGAGCAGCAGGTCGAAGAGCAGCCCCATCTTCCTTCCTTGCGTCGCTAAAACTTGTGCCACATATTGATGATAATGTTCAATAGTAAATAAAGTAGTGGAGAAGGAATGATGGGCTATCGAGGTGAATTACTGCGGCTCTGAAAGCATGCTTTACAGGATAAATATAACCTATGTAAACACAGCATTTGCCTTAACTGCCTGGAGAGATTTATTATTGTATAAAAGGATAAGAAGCAAAAGGGGGGGGGGGGGGGGCAGGAGGGGGAAATGCACACATTCGCAAGTAGTGATAAAAAGATGATGTTGACTAAAAGATGTTTGCTGCAGATTGTGTTGATCCATACGGTGCATACACACATCCAGTTTTGATTGGCCAATTGATTTGAATTATAAAACTATGTATTTTGCTTATGAATTCTTAGTGGTATGCGTGATTAAGGGTGGAGGTGTAACCGGGGCAGGTCATAGGCCCAGTGCACACCAAACAGCACTAGCTTAATCGCAAACGCTCAGCGCTTTTTGAAGTGATTTTTCAGAGCGATTCTAGGCATGTTCAAGGCGATTTTCTAATCATGCCTGGCGATTTTTGGAGCGTTTTGGTGTAACGTTTATTATTTTTTGTTACAGGAAAGCTGTAACTGAACAGCTTCTGTAACGAAAAACGCTTAGAAAATCGCTCTGATCTAGCGCTTTTCAGAGCCATTTTCCACTTTCCTATACTCAACATTGAGGCTGAATCACCTCAGAAATCAGCAAAAATGCTGCAGGACCCGCGTTTGCATTTGGGAAAAAAAGCACATCGCTCTGGTGTGCTCCATCCCATTCAAATACATTAGCCAAGTGCTTTTTAAAGCGCTGGCGATTTTAAAAGAGCTCAGAAGCGCTCTTGGTGTGCACTGGCTCTGATAGTCAAAGATATCCCTCTTTCTTACCTCTGAAAGTTGGGAGGTATGCACAGCACACGTCTCCATGTGGCCCTCTTTCTCTCTCTCAATGTAATCACACCTTTCTCTACTTGTTCATTTTTTTTCTTTTACCTGACACTTCTGCACAGATGTATCTACTTCCTCTCTGGACAGGAAGTGAGGGAAATGTCATGACTGAGGGCCTATGACACCACAAAAAAAAACAACATACATAGGTTGTAACCCCTTCTGTTCAATTCAAAGTTGTTATTTTTTGCCGGGAGTTGGGTTTTACATCTATTTCTCAGAAAAAGAAATAACTTGTCCTATATTGACGACATACTAATCTTAACCAAATGCTGCACAATAGCTCCTAGTCAGACGATAATGACAGCCCATTAGCTGAGGCTGCGACGACAGTAAGCACACGGTGACGCTTTGTTCCTTCGCTGATTGTACGCGTTTTGGGTTGTTCTGTGCACCCAACTGCCGCTCATTAGAGCCACGACTTAGCGCAGATATCTTTTTGTTGGCTGGATGCGGCGGCAGAACAAAGTCATTCCGCCTGCTTTCAACCCATTTCAGCGATAAAGCCTTCTCGCGCTTCTTTACCTGGAGAGAGAGTGCAGAATGAGGATCAGTCTCCGGTACCTGGGCTGCCCGGGGGGAAGCTGGGAAGGTGTAATTAACGTGGAGCGCGTTCTGTCTGGGAGCACATGAATCTGTCAAGGCTCCGCGCTTAATCTACTCACGGCTGTAACAAAACGTTTTTCATGCCCTTGACACTTTAAACCTTTTGGAGTAAAACAGATTTCTATAAAGTATTGTGTTGGTGACATCAGGCGCATTGGATTTCCTGTATCGGTTGAAGGAAAAATGGATCGGGCTTCATGGAGGAAAGAACTACAAACTGGAGAAACAGTCTGTGCTCTGAGCAGGTTCACCTGACTATATACTGGCTGCCTGGTTGTCTATTGGCGAATTAAAATGGCATAATATTTACTGAAAGCATCTGGATGCCAGAATATGCAGGGACTAAAACTACCTCACAGCTGATCCCTGCAGAAGTTGGCCCACGCAAAATACTAAACATCTCAAAAGGGGTGGCGTGTGTAGGCCTCCTTGTGCCCCCAAGAAATGAGGAGCAGCGCTGACACCCCCCAAGCATGTGCACCGCTCAGGAGCATCGTGGATCCCCCCAGGAGTGGGGGAGGGAGGGGGGGCAAGATAACCACCCCAAGACTTGGCCAAGGCCCAGGGAGACTTCCATGCCCCCCCCCCCCCCCCCAAAGAATAGGTTCCTTACCTGTTGAGAATTGCCTCCAGCTGAAAGGTTGTGCTTGTCCTGGGAGTAATGACGCCAAAAGTAGAGGAGGAGGGAGGGAAGGCGCAGAAGAAAGCAAGACATTTTGGCACCAAAATAACCTATCAGTACTATTTCAATGTAGCGATTGGTGGGGGTTGGTTAAAGGTTAGTCATGGGGGGTTGGTTATGGTTAGGCCCGGGAGGTGGGTTGATAAGGTTAGGTGTGGGATTGTGGTTAAGGCTAGGCATCAGGTAGGGTGTATTCGCAGGGGGGAGGGGTAGGGCTAGGTGTCAGTGGGGAGGGTCCTGTGTGAGAGTAGGGTTAGGTTTACTGTATTAATATATTGGTATTTAATATGAATATTTTACGATCCTTCTTTACTCTTTAGTACTATTGGCTTTCCTTGGTGCTCAAGTTTCCAGGTGCCCTTTTATTTGCACGGGCAGCATGATGGCGTAGAGGTTAGTGCTCTCGCCTTGCAGCACTGGTTCCCTCGTTCGAATCCCAGCCAGAGCACGATCTGCAGGGAGCTTGTATGTTCTCCCCGTGTCTGTGTTGGTTTCCACCGGATGCTCCGGTTTCCTCCCATATCCAAACACATACAGATAAGTTAATTGGCTTCTCCCTAAAATTGGCCCTAAAACATAGCTTCTACCTGTCCTTCTTTTGGTGGGACAGTCCCTCTTTGGGAACCAAATCCTTCTGTCCCTCTTTCAGGACTCATGTACAGATTTATGTAAATCTGTCCCGAACTGCACGCCATGTACTGGGTGCCTATCTTCATGTACAGACCACTCTGCTCTATCAGGTTTTGCATTTAGTAGCTGCAAAGATCAGGCAGCTCTTCGGACCTCTTTGGGCCTCAAATCAAAACTTGACGTGAACGGGAAAGTTGGCCACGGACGGAGGCGGCGCTGGGATAGCAGGCCCGGGTCTCTGGGAGGCAGTCAGATGTGACATATTAGCTTTGTGTCACTGTGAAAACTTGCTCATTATCTTGAGGCTCCAATTATCCTCCAATTTGGTTAATCCCACATTTCTGTAACAAAGGCTGACTGTTTAACTGTGACTAATTAATTAAAATATAATATTTTAGTAAAACTAACACATTTTCTGTTTAATGGCGTGTGCAGCATTTGGGCACGAGGGACAAAGGCGGCAGATAGGATTTTTTTTTCCGTATTACAATGGCACAAGCTTTTTGTCTTACTTATTCTATTTTTTCCTTTGTTATCAGTACGGCACAAATTCAAGTGGCTTTCTGGGTGAAATTCTAGCTTTACAAAAACACAAAATGATAATCAGAAAAAACTGCTAAACGTTTTAACTTTTTGCATAACTAGCTATTCTTTTTTTTTTATAACTGTGGTTTCTTTTAAATTGCTTTCATGGTACTTTGAGGAATGGCTTGGAGGGGAAAAGGGGGGAGTGTCCTCACAAGCTGCCTGGGCTCATTAAATGCATACCCTTATATACTCGCATATAAGCCTAAAAAGTTACCCCCCTCGGCTTATATGCGAGTCAGTGGAACAGAATGGATGGTGGAGTAGGTTTTGTTACTGGCAGAGGAGTTTAGGGATTGTGCACTAGTGATCCTGCTCTTGTCAGCTGGCTCCCTGCTGTGTCCATGCCCCCCCCCCATCCACTGCAACATGGTGTGCAGAGTGCACTGCTCAAGACTACCTGTGTGTGTCCCCTGGCTTGTGGAGCGGAGCGTGCAAGCAACGTGTCAGAGGAGCAATGATCGGGGATTCTTCCTGTGTGGCAATCACTGTGTCTCATATCTATGATGCCATCTAGTGGTGTCTTGAGACACAACTCTATTATTCTTGGGGCACATCTGGCTATGGGAAGGGGGCCTGACTTGTTCTGCTGGAATATTTGGCTTCTGTGGAGGGAGCCATACTGGGGCGGGGGCTTATACGTGAGTCAATAACTTTTTCCTGAATTCTGAGGGAAAGGTCAGTACATCGGCTTATATGCAAGTATATACATAAATGTTGAATATAAATTGTGGTGACAATGATTTAAAAAAATCCATTGTTCTATGTGAGACTTTAAAGGGACCCTAACTTGACATGTGAACAAATAGTGCCAATTCTGCTTAGAATTTGTCTGTGTTCACTTTTTCATTGGGATGAGGAAGGAAGGTAGAGGACCGCTCACCCCAGAAAGAGCAGTGCCAGACCAGGATAGCTAGTCCTAGGATATGCTTGAAAACGAAAGAAGGTCCGCACAATGCTCCTAAAATCCTATGTCTTTATTCATGGACGTATCCAAAAGGTCAACACATATCACCAGCTGACATGTTTCGGACCTACTGGTCCTGATTCATAGCTATGAATAAGGACCAGTAGGTCCAAAACATGTCAGCTGGTGATATGTGTTGACCTTTTGGATACGTCCATGAATAAAGACATAGGATTTTAGGAGCATCGTGCGGACCTTCTTTCGTTTTCATTCCCTTTTTCATTGCAAGAATTAATAAACCTTTACCTCTTCAGCCATGGAGTCTGACTTCAGCATCAGTGGCCATTACTGATAACTAATTAAAGGTCATAAAACTACTGTGTGGCTGTGCAAAACGTCCAAATAGCACGATAGAGATTAAAAGTTCTATGAGTCCTGCCTCCTCACAGAGAACATGCTTTTTACAGTAATGCAAGTTTACTGGGAAACAGTGGCGGCTCCAGGAAATTTTTTTAGGGGGTGCTATGCAGGTGCTGGACCAATTTCCGGGGGAGCTGACGACCTGCGGCGCGCAAAGCGCGCCGCGCCAAAAATGGGTGTGGCTGCGGCGCGCGAAGCGCGCCGCGGCGAAAAAATGGGCGTGGTCATGACCGGATGAGGGCGGGGCTAACTGTAATTTAAAGTGAACCCAGGGTGAGAGTGATATGGTGGCTGCCATATTTATTTCCTTTTAAACAATACTAGTTGCCTGGCAGCCCTGCTGATCTATTTGGCTGTAGTAGTGAACTGAATTACACCAGAAACAAGCCATGCAGCTAATCTTGTCAGTTCTGACAATATTGTCAGAAACCCCTGACCTGCTGCATGCTTGTTCAGGGTCTATGGTTGAAAGAATAAGAGGCAGAGGACCAGCACGGCAGCCAGGCAACTGGTATTGCTTAAAGGGAGATAAATATGGCAGCCTCAATATTATTCTCACCTCGGGTTCCCTTTAAAAGTGCAACGCAAAGACAGAGGGCCCAAGTTTTGGTGACCCTTTTCCCAGAAAATTCACATAATTGTGCAGGTTTTCTCAAGAAAATACACGTAATGTGAGCAGATTTTAACAAAAAACACGTCCAATGACCCCAATATGCACAATCGTTATCAGATATGGCCCCAATATGCACAATCGTTATCAGATATGGCCCCAATATGCACAATCGTTATCAGATATGGCCCCAATATGCACAATCGTTATCAGATATGGCCCCAATATGCACAATCGTTATCAGATATGGCCCCAATATGCACAATCGTTATCAGATATGGCCCCAATATGCACAATCGTTATCAGATATGGCCCCAATATGCACAATCGTTATCAGATATGGCCCCAATATGCACAATCGGTAGCAGATATGGCCCCAATATGCACAATCGGTAGCAGATATGGCCCCAATATGCACAATCGGTAGCAGATATGGCCCCAATATGCACAATCGGTAGCAGATATGGCCCCAATATGCACAATCGGTAGCAGATATGGCCCCAATATGCACAATCGGTAGCAGATATGGCCCCAATATGCACAATCGGTAGCAGATATGACCCCAATATGCACAATCGGTAGCAGATATGACCCCAATATGCACAATCGGTAGCAGATATGACCCCAATATGCACAATCGGTAGCAGATATGGTCCCAATATGCACAATCGGTAGCAGATATGGTCCCAATATGCACAATCGGTAGCAGATATGGTCCCAATATGCACAATCGGTAGCAGATATGGTCCCAATATGCACAATCGGTGGCAGATATGGTCCCAATATGCACAATCGGTAGCAGATATGACTCCAATATGCACAATCGGTAGCAGATATGACCCCAATATGCACAATCGGTAGCAGATATGACCCCAATATGCACATTCGGTAGCAGATATGACCCCAATATGCACAATCGGTAGCAGATATGACCCCAATATGCACAATCGGTAGCAGATATGACCCCAATATGCACAATCGGTAGCAGAAATGACCCCAATATGCACAATCGGTAGCAGAAATGACCCCAATATGCACAATCGGTAGCAGAAATGACCCCAATATGCACAATCGGTAGCAGAAATGACCCCAATATGCACAATCGCTAGCAGATATCGCCCCAATATGCACAATCCGTAGCAGATATGACCCCAATATGCACAATCCGTAGCAGATATGACCCCAATATGCACAATCCGTAGCAGATATGACCCCAATATGCACAATCCGCATCACCTGAAAAAGAAAAGAAAAACCCATTTACTCACCTACAGCCAGAAGACCTTCTTTCCCGACCTCCTGTCCCGAGTCCCGACCTCATTGTGGCGCGCATCGCCCGCGCGCCCACGATCCTCTTCCTTCCCGACGTCACCACGAGACTTCCTGCCTGCATGCAGAGAGCAGGGCTACGGGAAAATGGCCGCCCGAAGTCTGCAGAACAGGGCTCCGGGCGGCCATCTTACCGTAGCCCTGCCTGCTGCTCCGTGCTGCCAGTGTGTGAACTGACTTGGCGTCTTTTAGACGCCTGAAGTCAGTTCACTCCAGGGGGTGCTTTGGGGGTGCTTGGACAATTCTAGGGGGTGCTCGAGCACCCCCAAGCACCCCCCTGGCGCCGCCCCTGCTGGGAAATAAAGTCTGGCACCTTTTGTTTTCTCTTACTTTGGTTGTCACATGCTCATCCCCATTGACCCGCCCACCAGCTACAATGACAGGAGAGCAGGTGGAAGCTGTTGCGGTGTTTGCGATGCTCACCTGGTCCATGAAACAGGACTTCTAATTACCACTTTCCCTCTATGGGGTTTGTAGCCATGAATCATTGTGAGGGTACCGTAGTTGGTGATTCTTCTGAGCAAGCTTAAAAACTCCAGCCAGTAATCAGTGTTGTGATTGTCTGTGTGTAGCAGCTTGACATTTCACCCCATTCCCAGCCTGGATTAGATACAGGGGCTGCTTGTCGGCAGCAGCAACAGTTCTTTCTCCCAGATAGCATCATCTAGAAGTAGAATAAGAAACTGCGGTCACATGGTCAGATTGTTAGTCAATCGATCAATAGAATATGTCTGCTTTACCACAGCTAAAATGGAGTGCAATAGACTTATTATTCCTTGCCCTCAACTTTAAAGTGTATCTGCAGTTAAAAAAGTGCCCCAATGGGTACTTACCTAAGTCGAGGGGAGACTTCCCCCATCTCCCTCCTCCTCACGGTTCCAGTGTTGGGACCCCCTGAAGCCCGCCACGGCTTGTCAGTGTAGCTCTGCCGTACTGGGGAGGCGCCTCCTCCAATTCCTAGTTAGCTTGCAGCCGGAGTCCTGCAGCCAGCCAATCACCATGCGGGAGCTGCCTAAGTGTATCTACTCCTTGCTGCCATAGGCAGCAAGGAGTAGACTCTATTCAGCCACAGTGGCTGAATAGAGTACTGGTTAAGGGCTCTGCCTTTGACATGGGAGACCAGGGTTCGAATCCTGGCTAGGTCAAGTACCTATTCAGTAAGGAGTTCAAGGCAAGACTCCCTAACACTGCAGGGTGGCCTCCTGAGCGCGTCCCAGTGGCTGCAGCTCTTGAGCGCTTTGAGTCCAACAGGAGAAAAGCGCTATATAAATGTTCGAATTATTATTAATTATTATAGGCGGCAATAGTAAAATCCGCGATCAACGGCACGTGCCCGCTATTTATCGAGTGCCGTAATTAACCTCCTTGCTGCTAATTGCGATTTTTATTATCGCCGCGTATGGCAGCGCCGTTTTCATCTGCTCCCTCTGGAGGACCCGTAGGCTTTACTCTACCAAGGTAAGTATCTTAATTTCTTTCATTAAAAGTTATAGGCTTGCTTTAAAGAGGCACTAAAGCGCAAAAAAATAAATTATGATATAATGAATTGGTTGTGTAGTACGGATAATTACTAGAACATTAGTAGCAAAGAAAATATTCTCATATTTTTATTTTCAGTTATATAGTTGTTTTTTTTATAACATTGCGTCATTCTCTAATATTTGCAGTTTACACACTACTCAGCATGCTAAATGATTTCACAGAGCAGGCTAGTGAACTTTTGACCTGTCCTTTGCAGAGAAAAAAACAATACAGTTCCAGACACTTGCGATAATAAGCTTCAGATGACAGAGCTCTCTGTGACTTTGAAAGTCGTGGAGCTCAATGGCTCTTTAGCATAGATAACAACTGGAGTTTCTTAACTCTTCCTGTACTGGAAACTATATTAGACTTATGTCTCTACTCCTAATGTTTTATTTCTTAGCTGTACTACACATACCAATCATTATATCATATTTTTTTTTTCCGCATCAGTGTCTCTGTAACTAGTCTGGCAGTGCCATTTTAAGAGTTATTCAGAAACGAAATAGTTCAGGCAGTAACAAAGACGAATCCTGTGGAGGTCCTGCAGGGGTCCTTCCAGCTACTAAAGCATGGCCAGGCAATACAATAGAAGAACAGCACAAACATCTTTTTCGGGGAGGTAAACCTCCCTTGATCAATCTCACAGTGATAATATCACAAGGGTTTGTTGTGACCGGTTCCCTTTAAATTTCATCTCACGTAACGTCCGCTGCTTTGCCTCGCATTGTAATTGGCCTAACTGTCTTAATGAGAGACGGAGAGCTGACGCTCTCGGAGCTGAAGAGTCCGCTGGGTGATCTTTACTCTTACCTGCCAATCAGCCTGTGACAGGTCCTCGCAGCGCTCACAAAAGGCCAGTCCTCCGTCACTTTGCTTTTTCCTCTTTCTAAATCACTCAGAGAAATGGGCTTTTGCTCAGCGTGACAGCTGAATATTGGCCGGGGTTCATGCTGCTGCCGAGGCGCGTTTAATTCCGTAATCCCGCGTCTCTCTCATGCTCTTCATCGTGGCCAGGAGATGCCAGGCAAGCTTGGGATGAGTAATGATTTCTTTGAGTTTGACACCTGGTCCTCCGACGCTGATAAACTGGAAGGGCAATCCTTTCCATTTATCACTGCGTTATCCACCTGGATAGAACAAAAATATATATTTCTAGGTCGACTCTGGTTAAACATGAACATTTTGCTCTTATTCTGACCCTGGGGAGACGGAGAGTTACGAATCATCCACCTGGGATTCATGCTATGCGGCCGGTCGCGCTGTTTATTGGTTTCTTAGGGTTGTCGATATAAGTAGGCCTGTGTCATGGGGGTTAAAACGAAAGCGATAAAGCACTGCTACAAATCACCTTTTCCCAGCTATTTACTGCTGCAAACTCTTCCTCCACTTATTTTTGCCCTCTGTCCCTTTGCCCTCTTGAACCCTTCTCTTTCTCTTGACCCTCCTTTCTACTTACCTTTATTTATTTGTACTTCCCTCGCTCTTTCTCTTCTTGCTTCTCTTTCTACTTCTTTTTACTTCTACTACCCCTCCTCCCCGCCCCCTTTTCTATGCCTTCTCTTCTTCCTCTTTTACTGTTTCTTCTTGTATTTTTTCATCATCCTTCTTTATCTTTTTGTTCCTCTTCAACCATCACCTACTATAAATACATTATTTTTCCTGTTATACATGTCATGAGGCAACGGACCCTACCTTTTAGGCCGTGTTTACACTTAATCAGTTGCTCTCAGTTATAACTGAAAGGACAACTAATTTTCAAAGTAATGCCCATGTTTTCCTATGGCACTCAAAGAGGAACTCCAGTGAAAATGATGTAATAAAAAAAGTGCTTCATTTTTACAATAATTATGTATAAAAGATTTAGTCGGTGTTTGCCCATTGTAAAATCTTTCCTCTCCCTGATTTACATTCTGACCTTTATCACATGGTGACATTTTTACTGCTGGCAGGTGGAAGTAGCTGCTGCTTGCTTTTTGGCAGTTGGAAACAGCTGTAAACAGCTATTTCCCACAATGCAATGAGGTTCACAGACAGGAACATGGTCCTCACAGTTTCCCGTGGGAGGGGTTTCACCACAATATTACCCATACAGCGCCCCCTGATGATCCGTTTGTGAAAAGGAATAGATTTCTCATGTAAAAGGGAGTATCAGCTACTGATTGGGAGGAAGTTCAGTTCTTGGTTACGGTTTCTCTTTAACATATTTTAACTGAAATCTTTTTCCAATGCACTGATATGGAAAAAATGCGTACCAACGCATACTAACGCATACCAACGCATTGGGTGTAAATGGGGCCTTAGACTCATTTTAATTGTTTGATAATTTTAGGTGTGACTCCTCCTACCTCAGCCTCAGGAAGGTGTAGGGCCATCTACCATTCAGTCATCACATGTATCCCCGTGGAGGAAGGTATGGCTCAGTGAATAATGACAACTACCGAACCTAGCTAAATGGCAGTGGATCCGAGTTGTCTGCCCTAAAATAATGACCCCTACATTTAAAAAAAAAAGAACATGAGAGGGTTTTGGGAAGAGGATTGAAGGCGTAACCATCTCTCTGTCAGGGAAGTATCTGAAATGAGGTCTTACAGCATTTTAAAGGTAACCGTTACTCTTGTTGGCAATGCTTAAAGTGTGAGTATACTTTCAAAACTAAAATTTCAGTAACTACTTTTACATACATAAAATAACATTTTCAAACATTCCCAAGAATTCCCTGTGTGTAGAAATGTTTATTTTCACTGCAGAGAGCAGTACAGGCTTGCTTATCTCTGGCTCATTGCAAATGTAATCATTGTCAGCAAGAAACTCTCTGCCCCCTCCTTTTATGCTTAAGGGACTCTGCTGTTACCAGGGCGATGTGTCTATTCAGCAGAGGGAGGGAGCTGAGTCACAGGTAGATAGCGTCTCCTGGCCGGAAACGATTACATTTGCCGATTAGCCAGATTTAAACAAGGCTGTATTGTTCTCTGCAGTGAAAGTAAACAGTTTTACATACAGGGAATGTTTAGGAATGCTTTAAAATGTTCTTTTATGTATCTAAGAGTAGTTGCTGAAATTTTGGTTTTGGAAGTACAATCTCACTTTAATAACAATGGTAAAAGTCCTGGGCCGACCTTTGAGAACAGAATGCAACATCAAAACAAGAAAACAACAAAGAACATTAAAAAAAAGCAAAAAAAAACAACCCTTTCTTAAGTGCAGGTTTAACATAACAATGCTGTTGAATATTTGGAAGGCTGTAAACAGTGTGAAAACAAGTTCTCCCTCTGACAGTGAGTGCAAATCCCCAGCGCCTGCACGCCATACAGGAACAGCATTATGTATTCAGAAGGCTGGTTGGTCTTTTAATTGCTAGACTGATACTCAGAGAGAGCAATTACTATTCGGTGGTGTTTTCTTAAGCAAGATCTGGAAAGGAATGAACTTGTCAATGGCAGTGAGTGGCTAGGCATGGATTTATGTGACTATATCAGGCATGGTATGACAGGGGGTCAATTGTTGCTGGTGCCCGTTGCTGATTAAAAAAGAAATGTTAGCAAACCCTATACTCTAAGCATAACACATCGAATCTATAATACACCCAGAGCCGGTGCTTCCATAGGGCCAAACTGGGCAAATGCACAGGGCCCCAATCAGGCCCGGATTTACATCACAAGAGCCTATAGGCACAGATGTCCTGGCACCTTAGACTTCACCCTCCCTGAACCTACAGCCCCCACCAAACTGCACCACAAGTGTGCTGCCTGGCCAAGCTGTCACTTCTCCCCTACTTCCCTTGCCCAACATAGGTAGCTACAGGTGTCCCCTTATTATAAGGTAGCCAGAGGTACCCTCAATATTAAGTAGCTAGAGGTGCCCCCAAGTATTAGGTAGCTAGAGGAACTTAAAGTGGATCCGAGGTGAACTTTTACTCATTGCATAGTTGTGTTCCTTACATATCTTCTATAGGGCATTCCTCAAGCCAAATAGTTTTTTGTTTTTGTTTTATTACTCTAATTCCCTATAAACTAAACAAGCCTCGCCCACAGGTTTTCAGAGTGCCTTGGCATTTTCAGACAATAGCAAGGGCTTATGGGAGCTCAGTCTGGGCAGGAGGAGGGGGAGGTATTACTAGCCAGAGATTTCAGAGGCAGAGGGAAGGAGGGAGGAGGGGGAATTAGGTTTTCACAGGCTGAGGGCTGGAGATGCTATTAGCTGGCCTGTGTAATGTTTACAAACAGAACATGGCTGCTGTCATTGTATCGCAGGAAGAAATAATCATATTCTGTTGAAGCTGTTTGCAGCTAGATTTGCTGTGTAAACTATCTAAAGATTTACTTGTTATAGTTAGTTTTTCATCTCGGATCCGCTTTAAGTAGCTAGAGATGCCCCCGACTGAAGGGAGCTCTCGTCAGTGGAATGCAGAGACCGGGGTGAGTAACCTCTCATTTACACTCTGCTCGGGACCCTGTATAGGGAAGTAGGGAGGGAGGCACTCTGGGAGGGTAGTAAGCCACCTTTCCATCATCAGACGCCTGTAGGCACGTGCCTACCCTGCCTTATGGTAAATCCTACATTACAGCTCATTTTCATACAATTCTATGGGCCTGTTCACAGTACTGCGCTGTAACTGATCACATTATTCTAACTCGCTGCATGCAGGCTTTGTATTAAAGTCTGTATCCAGTATCCATTGCAGTTCACACTCATTATAACTTGTGCATCCTGCAACTGACCCCTGTGAACCTAGTCTCAGAAAGAAAAAAACATTTCATAAATCTGCAGTGTCTACTTCCTGCTTTCATGGAAGCAGACTTAGGGTCAACATCCTGTGTTTACAAATTAGCTGCTCTGGCGAGGCAGCCAGCTGACACAGCTGAGCGATCAAATTACAACTTGTTATTAATCACAGATGAGGGGGATTTAGACAGACTATTCTCTCTAAATACATACAGGGTGGATGTCTCTGTGTTGTCCTTCTGTCCTGTGCAAGAGTTAATAATTTTTGTCCGGGGCCTCATTTTCCCTAAATCCTCCCCTGTAGGCACCTCCTGTCTGACTAGCCCTGAAAATAAACCTTAGAAATGTGGCCACTCTGGGTTATAATAAGTCCTCCATGACACAGATAGTAATGGCAGAATATAGGAGGATGTAGGATTGGCACGGTATTAATGCCACCAGCATTGTCAGAGCATTAGGCCTGTACTTAATGCCGCTGTCGCTGGATCAGAAGGGATTGCAGGGAAATAAATACAAAAAGATTAATCTGAGGCAGCTTTTGCTGACAGCGTTACCTCCGATCGGATAATCATTTATCACTAAATTACTTTTTTTTTCCAAAGCCAGGTAATTTCTGATAAACAGGCAGCACTACCGTTTAACAGGCTCATTATTCTTCGCCATCCCCATCCTGTCAGCTGACCCCTCCCGCCGCCACATGCTGCACACAATGTCAATCCGGGCCGCTGTGTATAGGCGGCTGAGTTTTTATTACCCATACAGTTATCATATTTGCTTTTGTGCACAAGGAATATCGTCTGTCTACAAATGAAAAATTCACAAAGTACAGTTGATCTGCTCTGAAAGCTGTCATTGCATTTCATTGCATAGCTGCTGTATTTATGTATTAAAATCTATCTATTGATTACTTCTCAGTTGCAAACATACTAGAAGCAGAGAGAGATCAGTTTCTACACCCTGCTAATGTTTACATAATGTACCTGAGAATTGAATGTAAACAAAAGATAATGTTACCACCTTTTCCAATGAGGACAGAAGCTGCCCACTGAAGCAAGGAGCTTTCCACTGAAGAGCGTTTGTTGTGTTTAACTGCTTGAATGCTGTCCTGATACAATTTTTGATGTGGTAGTAGATTGTATGCTGTAAATAATATTTTAGGGCAAGGAGGAAATTCTGATTTTCATACCCCTTTAAAGAGGAACTCTGCACTCTGAGAAAAGCCACCCTGTACCTTATCAGACTTATTTTAATGGGCTCGGTTTGAAAAAGATGAATGAATATTCTAAAGTTTGCTTCAGGTAGCAGAAAGTCTAGAACTGGCCCTATGTCGGGGGAGCCGTGATCATTTGTACCTTCAGCCCCATTTCACATAAATACGGCCCTGTCCAGCAAGGCCCTTCTCTGTTTTCATGTTTTCTTTACATATAACTTTGTTTCTTTTTATATCTTTTTACTTTTTATTTCTCAGTAAGCTAACTTTCTCTTCCAGTCGGTCTAGCTAAGATTCGTATTCCGCATACGCGACGTGTGTGCGATCAGGGGTCCACGTGCTGCACTTTAAAGAGGAACTCCAGTGAAAATAATGTCATAAAAAAGTGCTTCATTTCTACGATAATTATGTATAAATGATTTAGTCAGTGTTTGCCCACTGAAAATTCTTTCCTCTGCCTGATTTACATCCTGAAATGTATCCCGTGGTGACATTTTTACTGCTGGCAGGTGATGTTACTGGAAGTTGCTGCTGCTTGCTTTTTTGGCAGTTGGAAACCCCTGTGAACAGCTATTTCCCACAATGCAACGAGGTTCACAGACAGGAAACTGCCATGACCGTGGTCCTCACAGTTTCCTGTGGGAAGGGTTTTACCACAATATCAGCCATACAGGGCCCCCTAATTATCCGTTTGTGAAAAGCAATAGATTTCTCATGTAAAAGGGGGTATCAGCTACTGATTGGGAGGAAGTTCAATTTTAGGCACGGTTTCTCTTTAAACTGTAATTTTATTTATTTTTTCTGCTGGTTTGCAGCTGAGCAGCAGTGCCTCAGTGTCTCTCCTCAGGAAGCAACTCTTATTAAATTGCACCCTGCTAGGTGCTAAACACTTAATTCACATGTAGTTTAATTAAGATTAATTCATATCCTGGCCAGATGCACTGAGAAGATTCAGTTTGGAGAGGCTGGTATTTCAGTGATAAAAGAAAGAAAGATTTGTCAAACGATGATCGCTCTGCTAGGGTTGGCAGAATTTCCCTCAGTTTGGTTCAAATTTGGTCAAATTCAAGTTCTGTTGAAGCGTCTGAGATTTATTTTTGTTGGTGTTTTTTCCTATTGGTCTTCTATCCATTTATGTGTTTCTGTTAAAAATTGACCAAAGTGCATAAAACCGCAGATCTCAACAGATATAAAAACTGACAACATTGCCAAATACTTTAAAATAGGATTAGTACTAGTGGGCACACACAAGGTAGCATTTATTTTTTATTTTTTTCGTCCTCTTCCCTCTTGAAAATGCTGCGTGAAGAGAAAAGTTCATTCCCAGTATGACAGTAGATACACAGAGAAGCTGTCTTGTTTCTGCACAGAGAAAGCAGACAGCATGACTCAACAGGTGGGAGAGGTTGAGGAGGGAGTTAGCAGAAAGGCTAGGACGAACTTCACATCTGAATGCACTATGCTCAAATTTTAACACAGATTTCAGCTGACTGTATTAGTTAAGGGTAAACTTCCACAGGGTAAGAAATAGGAACTGTGTTTTTTTGTAAACACAAGAGGTAATCGAAATTCCTAAATTCTGAATCTGCAAAAAATTCCAAGTTCTGAATTTCATAAGAATAATTATCTGTGGTGGAAGTTTGCAAAAATAAGTTACAATTTTGTATAACATTCAGAATGTACTTATCAAAATTCAATCAATTATGAATTTCGTCTTTGCGAAAGTTGGAGTTCGGAATTTCGCCAAATCTGTCTGCCAATCCCTAGTGAACACTTCTTTCGAGGATACATTTGCGAATTGACACACTTTTTTCAACTACAGCGTCCCTTATAAGTCCTCTGTCATGCACATTTTTTTTTCATATTGAAGAGCTAATTATTTAAAGAGAACCTGAGGTGAAAATAAACTTATGAGATATACAATTGTATCTAGTATATCCCACTAATCCTAAAAATAATACTTTTTTTTGTAGCTAGCCCATAGTTTTATATTTCTGTTTAAAAACTTAAAACGTAGATTTAATGTTTTATTGTCTCTGCTCAATGTCCCAGAGCTAAAATATATGAACTATTGACTTTTTTTATCTTGTCCCTGAACTCAGAAGCTGTTCTCTGCCAGGAAAGAGTTTTATGGTTGTAATTATCAGTGACAGCTACGCTACAGTCCCCACTACTAAATTCTCTCTGAAGAGAAACTGTCCAAATCAAAATCTAAAGAAGCTTTATTGGCAGGACCAAATACATTTAGCATTGCCAAAGCAAAACAAAACACTAACATGGGGGGGGGGGGGGGTGGAAATAAGGGAAGGATATAGGTATACAGTCCATAGGAGCGTGGAGGATGTAATGGATGGTATGGGAGCTGAGATATACAGTCCATAGGGGAGGGGGGTATAGGTATACAGTCCATGGGGGAGGAGAGTATGGGGTTATACAGTCCATGTGGTATCATGTTCCTCTCAGTTGGTGGCAGGCAGTGATATATCTGGCTGCTATTTGCACAGTCACTTGCATACCTGAATGTTTAACTCTTTCAGACAGAAAAATAGGCACACAGCCTAGCTACTTGTATATTGTGCATACACATGACACATGTCATTTGTGACAAGATAAAGGAGAAATCATTGATGTTTATCAGCATTGCTTCCTCAGAGCTGCTACTCATTCTCTACCCCAATCACGCGGGATACAAGGAGAGAGTGGTTGCACCATCAGCTAAAGTCATGACTCCTTGCTGACTGACTGAAAGTCTATCACAACTATCAGTCTCTACTAGGCATCATTTCATATTCTGCTGGAGGTCGCTGAGGAGATGAGAATTTATAAATTGGTGTAGCCCAGGCATGGGCAAACTTGGCCCTCCAGCTGTTGAGGAACTACAAGTCCCACCATGCATTGCAGGAGTCTGACAGCCACAGTCATGACTCATAAAGGCAAATGCATTGTGGGATTTGTAGTTCCTTAACAGCTGGAGGGCGAAGTTTGCCCATGCCTGTTGTAGTCTGTATATTTTTTTATGTTTGTTTTTTTCAAAACTGTAACTTTTTTTCTCCAAAAACTCTTTTAAGTGTAAAACATACATATCAAACTCTGGCCTGAGGGCCAAATCTGGCCCTCGGAGCCATCAAATTTGGCCCACAAGTGGTTTCCCCACTTTGCATTATGTTTGGCCCTCTCTAGACTATCTGGGAAGCTATATTGGAGGTGAAGCCCTAGATTGCCAGGGAAGTCATATGGGGGAGGGAGGGGGAAAGCACAAGACCCCAGGGAACTCTATAGGGGAGGGAGGGGGCTTCTAGACAACAGTGAACTGTATAGGGGAGTAGAGGAGGGCCACTAGAAACCAGGGATCTGTATAAGAGAGTGAGGGGGGCCACTAGACACCAGGGAACTGTATGAGGGAAGGAAGGGGAGCCACTAGACACCAGGGAACTGTATAGGGGAGGGAGAAGGGGCACTAGACATTAGGGAACTGTACAGAGGAGGGAGGAGGGGCACTAGACACCAGGGAACTGTACAGGAGAGGGGGGGGGTATTAGACACCAGAGACATTTATAAGAGGGGGGGGAGGCCATAAGATACTGAGAATGGCCCGCGACTTGGTCACAGTATTCAATGTCGGCCCACTTTGTATTTGAGTTTGATACCCCTGGTATAAAATAATAATAGTTAAAAAAAAAAGTCTTTGACGTTTAGCTTTGAAAGACACGCATTTCCAAATGTTTCGCAGTTGATGTGACTTCTATCTAAGATCTTCTATCTAAATAGGACATTTTTGACTTGTTTATGTCTTCGCACTTTCCTCCGGTTAATATTTCAAACAAACGTCACCATATTGTTGTTTTTTTTATTTTTTTTATTTCATAATCATTTTTTATGATATTTTTTAATTACAGGGCCCGTTCACCCGCTATTCGCGGCAGATCAGAAGTCATACATTTATGTCAATGATTCAATAAACAAGATGTATCTAGCGCACGGACAAACCAGACAGCTTTATTAAAGATAGGATGAGTGATGGCCCAGCCGGTAATTAATAATCACAGAAATATAGGAGAATTATTAGAGTGCTTTGTGTGATGCCAGCCGAAGTCTTCTGTTTCCACCGCGCAGGATTAGGAATCAAACTGTTCTAAATGATTACATAGAGGAAAGAGGAATTACAGTACTGTGTGGCTGCCAAAGGCTTCAATAAATGTCTTCTGATTTTTTAACTAAAGCTACGTAAGCACGGGACATTTGTCAATGGTCAGTTAAAGCATACCCGAGGCGGTGCGGCGGAAGCAGACGGGACACAGAGGCATGTTCCCTGGTCCATGACATGCCTCGGTGTGTCCCCGCATCGCTCTCTGCCCCCTCCCCGCCGCACTATCACCCCCTTCAAAACTGGGGATATGCAGCTTGTTGCAATCTCGAGGGGAAGCTGCGTTTCATGCACTTCCTGCTAAACACCCACTGGGGGCGTTCCTGATGCCCCTTCCCCAGTTGCTATTGGGCAGCTCTGCCTCTCCCAGGCCACTCCTCCTGCCTCCCTGCACTCTGCTCTGTGATGAGAGAAACAGAGCAGAGCTTCCAGAATTCACAAAACTGAAACTAAAGGACTGCAGGCCACAGGAGCAGCGGGGATCCGCCCAGCTCACTGGATCAGGTAGCATTTTTTTTTACTATAACCCCCACCTCGGGTTTTATTTAAAGAGACTCTGTAAGACTGTAACAAAACTTTCAGACATATTTCTTGTATCCTATAAGTTCCTATACCTGTTCTAATGTGGTCTGGATTACTGCAGCCTTTTCTAGTTGCACTGTTTCTGTAATATATCTAATCTTCTTTTCTTTGTCAAGCTTTGTCGAGCCAGAGAGGAATGTGCTGCCTCTGCTGTGATAGGGAGAAGTTATGCACGCCCCTCCACGCCCCCTGCAGGCTCTGTGTGTGTGCTTTGTTTATTAGTCACAGACTGGTCTCTGCTCTCAGTTTTCTGAGTTTATGAGGGTGAGGGGGAAAGGAGCATTGTCACATTCTAATCCCAGACTGGATTGCAGTTAATTCCCTATGTAATAAAAACTTGTAGTATACTGTAACATGATATATACAGTATATACACATACATCACTTCCTGGTTAGCGGCCATGTTTTTTGTTTTTAAACACTGCCTAAAACTGGCGATTAAAAGCCAGGATCGCAACGGGGTGCGGTGGAAACGGCAAAGAGGGATCTAGGAGATCACAGTGACTTGATTGGTATGTTTTTTTATTGTACAGATTTTCTTTAAGGTAACAAGATAATATCATTTTGGAGGTTCCTGCCATGCAGAAAAATAATAAAAAAATAAAAATTATTCTTATTGCTCAAAAAAGAGTATGAATAATCACTTACCTCCCAAGGAACCAAAATTCATGAACGGGCACAAAAAACAATACTGGTGGGACAGCACCCACTTCATCATGTTAAACGGTGCCAAAATCCATGAGAGGGGAGGGGTGAAGGAAAGCAACAGATTCCCTACTAGGTAACTTTCGTAGAAACTCTTACGCAAACAATATACGTTGGTCATTACTGTTCGAATAAAGTATAATTGTAACGATATGTGTCAGCAAAAACAGAGTTCTGATTATGAGATGATCTGCAGAATCACCTATAATGCAGATACATACCTGATTATATGGTGATCTGCAGAATCACCAATAATACAAGTATACCAGGCAATCAGAAGTGGTAGCTGTTAGCAAATGTAGTGCTTGGTGCAACAGTAGTACTGACAGATAGCAATACCTCACCAGAGGAGCTGGTAGGTACTAACAGTACAGAGCCCCTCACCAGAGTCAGGGCCCTCTGGTGAGAGTAGAGTGGTCAGACTGATCAGGTTCGGTAACAGGCGGGCAGATACAGTACAAAATCGACAGGCAAGAGAGTAGTGAGATATTAGGCAAAGTTCAGCAACAGAGTCAGATGGGCAGAAGTACAGAATCGATAAGCAACTCATGAGAACCCAGCTTAGACCGTATTTCAGCAGCTTCTGACTTCTCAGCCATGTGTGTCGCACTGAAGTGCCCTCAGACAATCAGGTAGAAGCAGGAATGTGGGAGAGGAGAGAACAAGCTTCCTTCTCATAGGCAATACACCAAATAGAGCCACGCTGGGGGAGATAAGATTTATTACAGCAGAAACATTTATGATTAGATTGGAATGCTTGCAATGCAGGGTCAGGTTGCAGGCTGCATAATAACCACAAAGCAGTAGGTAAATGAAAATTGATTCACAATCACGCTCTTCTGCACTCAAAAAAGAAAAAAACACTTTTTTTCTGATGCCTCTGTTACTCTGGGAGACTCCGCCCTGGAACGGAAGTGAAGGAAAATTTTACAGATGGAGTCACAGGACACCTAAAGGAAAGAAAAGAGGTGCTAACTCCATTCCAAACTATTGTAAACATTTTTTTTTTAAAGTAAATTCCATTTATCCACTGCTCTCTGTTTATAATGTAGTCTACAACCCGACCCTGCATTGCAAGAATTCCAATATAATCATAAATGTTTCTGCTGTAATGAACCTTATCTCAGTCAGCCTGGCTCTATTCTAAAATATGGCAGAGGAGAAGGAAGCTTATCTCCCCTCCCACTTTCCTGCTCCTCACTGATTGGCTGAGGGCAGTTCAGTGTGACACGGGTCTGAAAAGGGAAACACACCTCACCCCTCTGCTGAAGCTGCTGAAATACATTCAATGCTGTGCTCACATGTGTTTACAAAGCAAGCTAGATATGACAGGGCAGTTTCTAAGAGTCAGGGAGGAAATGCCATCAGGATTAGCTTCAGTCAGAGGCAGTAAAGATGGAAAATGCCTGAAAGAGGTTTCTCTTTATTTACTGTAAACAATTCACTGAAATCAAAACATGGACAATGCAACACATCTGTTATTTATCAGTTTATTTAGGAGTATTTATCTACTTATATATGTGTTTTTTTTTCCTGGAGTATTATGGCTCTCCCTGCTACTTTAAAGAGAACCAGAGATGAAGCACCCTCTTGTATTTTACCTTATAAATCAGTGGGAACATGACAGTAAACACCAGGGGCTTGATTCACAAAGCGGTGCTAACCGTTTAGCACGGGTGTGCTAAACAGTTTGCGGACTTTTGCGCGTGCAAAGTGACGTGATTCGCGAGATCGCGGACTTTTGCGCGCGCAATTTGCCGCGATTCACGCGCAAAAGTCAGCGATCACGCGGATCGCGGCACTTTGCGTGCGCAAAAGTCCGCGAACGGCACTTCGCGCGCTAACTGTTTACCACACCCGTGCTAAACGGTTAGCACCGCTTTGTGAATCAAGCCCCTAATCTGCTCTTTGTTTCATTGTTCTCTGTTTAATCTGACTGTTATCACCTCTGATAAGAATCCCCGACTGAGCACTCAGTCTAGCTTTGCTACGGAAAGATTATAGCTGAGTCTGTCTTCTCTGGTGTCTTTTCAAGCCCAAGCCTGCCCCCTTGTGGCTCTGCTATAATGACTCGGCTATAATTATTCCCTGCAAAGCCAGACTGAATACTCAGTCCGGGATTCTTATGGCAGCTGATAACAGACACTTTTAGCAGTGAGGATGAAACAGAGAGCATGGTAAGTGTTTTCTCTAATGTTCTTACTGATATATATGGTAAAATACATGAGGGTGCTTCGTCTCTGGTTCCCTTTAACCTATCCACTTATGGCCATTAGTGCTCATTGAGGTAACCGTCTGCAGAGAAATGCACCCACCCAACTCCTTTCTTTAGTAGAGCAGTATAAAAGAATCCCGTTCCTTGCTCTTCACCCCCCCACACACTCCACCCCCCACCCCCGGCTGTAATACACTGCGACAATCTTCTCCTATCATCTCCCTGTAAAGTCATCCTTTAAAACTATGGTTAATTAGCTTGGACAAATAATTGCTTTCAGATGACTTATGGATTTCTAAAGCGTCAAAAAAAAGGTCACATCTCTGCCGGCGGAGTCGGTAATGTGTCACGCCATAAATCGCGCGATTCCCGTGAGGTTACCTCGCCCCGGCGGTTTCGCCTTTTTTTCTGCAACAGACTATAGCCGGGTAGCGCGAGATCTATCACACCTTCATTAAAAAGTTATGAGAACCATCTTCAGCGCTGTCTACAAAGTACTGATATATCTCAGTTGAGGTGGCATTACCCATCTTGCGCATCCCTCAAGTGCCATCGCTAAGCTGAGCCTTGTATGTTACCATGAAGTGTTGTATTGTCTGAAGCGCTAAGTACCCTTATAAATCTACCTTTATGGATGTTGTGTTTGGGGGGAATGGGATTGCATACCTACAATGAGCAACGTATGAAGGTGTCCCAGTAGGATAGGAGAAAATGTTATGATCGCAGTAAGCGCAATAACTAAACAGCATATGCTAAAAGCATAAAGCAAAAACAAAGCAAAAAATATGCAAAATATATATTTTTTTTTATCCTTTATGGTACTTTTCCTTGAATATTCTCTTGTGTTGTATACATTGCCTGCAGCAGAATAAAGCAAACGTGGAGTTAAAAACATTCAGCGTAATCAATGTTTTTCTTTATTTTGCCGCTCTTTCCCCCCATGTGTATCGTTTTTAACGTTGGAAAAATAGCTAAAGTCAATTTTCCACTTTTAATGTACAGTATAAAGAAAAACACCCTTAGTTCAGATTTATAATACAAGGACTTTTTTCTTTTCATTAAAAGAGAACCAGAGATGAGATGATGGAAAAGATTTATACATACCTGGGGCTTCCTCCAGCCCCATGCGCTGATTGCTCCCACGCCGCAGTCCTCCGCTGTCTGTAGCTACGAGAACCGGCTACCGTCACTTCCAGCAGTCTGAGCCAGTCCAAGCGTAAGCGAATTGCGCTGTTTGCGTATCTCTGCAGCCGCTCCAGAGATACGTAGAGGGCGCACTTCTCTGGCGTAGCTGGCTCCGATGACGTCAGTGACGGGACCCGGTTCTCGTAGCTGCGGCCAGCGGAGGATGGCAGTGTGGGAACGATCAGAGCGTATGGGGCTGGAGGAAGCCCCAGGTATGTATAACATCTTTTTCATTATCCCGTCTCTGGTTCACTTTAAAGAGACTCTGTAACAACATTTTGAGCCTTATTTCTTCTATCCTATAAGTTCCTATACCTGTTCTAATGTGCTCTGTCTAACTGCAGCCTTTCCTACTTGCACAGTGGCTGTTATCTCTGTTATATGATCTAATCTTCTCTCTTCTGCCGGGCTGAGGCAGTCAAGCTGGAATGTGCTGTGCTGCTTGTGATTGGATAGAAGCTATACACACCCTCTCCAGGCCCCCTGCACACTCTGTATGACTCACACACTGAGCTCTTCTCAGCGTATCACTTGCTATGTCTTTTGTTTGTAAACACTGCCTAAAAATGGCAATTACAAGCCAGGTTTGCAGCAGGGAGTGGCAGAAACAGCACAGAGGGGCCCAGGAGAACATAATGAATAGAATGGTATGCTTTTTACTGTAAGAATTTTACAGTACAGATTCTCTTTAAAGGGAACCTGAACCAAGTAAAATTATAATAAAATCAACATCTGATGCACCTGCCAGTAAATATGACATACTTACCTTTCTTCTAACAATGATACCTTCTAGTTCTGACAAGATTTTTTCAGAGTTAAAATATGTCAGTTGCTGTCAGATATATATCAGTTGCTGACAGTTATAACTGAAAGGACAACTGATGAGCAAGGTAATGTCCATGTTTACCTATGGCTCAAGTAGGCGATGTTACAGTTTAACAGTGTGCTGACCCAAAAGCTGTTGTACAGGATCATTCATCGCCATTTTTAAAATGGAGGACTGAGAATTCCATTGATCACAGTGGACATAAGGGATGCAGGAGAGGAGAAAGAGATTGATGAGTAGACTATACGGGAGGTAAGTATGACCTGTGTATGTTTATTTTGACTTTTAATTTGCAGTTCAACGTTGCTTTAAATGTCCTTACATTTCTTCAGAGATCAGGGGTGTAACTATGTCTCACGGGGCCCCCTGCAAAATTTTTAGGGGGTCCTCTTCCTACATTAAGACTTAACCCACACTGGTTACCCCCTTAGTGGTGACAATGGAAGATATTACTGGCATTCCCCTGCTTCCGCATCCTGAACACCAGCAAAAGTACAAACTGACGGAACCCATCAGGATTCTGTATTGTCAGCAGTATTAGCAGCTAACTGTCACTGCTAAGGATCATGGGAAGTGTAGTCCTGTGTCCAACAGATGTTTAAATATAGGACATTCCAAAAGCTCCTCAGCGCTAGTGTCCAACAAGAATCTACTTTACCTGTAGCTACCCAGTGTTTAAAGGTATGTAGTGGCCATAAAGTCAATTTTCAAAACATTTACTAATTGAAGCCAAAGTTCCAGCAATAAAACTCACATTGTGGGTCCTTGCATCCAGGACCCTTTTGCATAAAATCACATTTTGTTGTAATGCACAACCAAAGTGCGTATACACAGATAGCTGATACACTTGCCCACTCTCCAACCAATCAAATTTTGCCCTTCCCACATCATCAGGGGTAATTGTTACTCTTACCCCTTATAATGCTGAAAGAACGAAACCTGGTTGGATCACCCCTGATGACGTTGGAGGGGTTAAACTTGGTCGGGTGAAACCTTAAAGCGAGATTGTCACCATAAAAATCAAATTTCAATAGCAACTGGTCTGAGTGTATTAAGTGATAAAGATGCTAATCCTGCATTCAAAACTTTTTCTGCTGTTATGATTTGGAGTTCTCACATACTTAAGGAGCACTGGCCCTTTAGTAGTCAGTGCCAAACAGTTGCACGCTGGGGGTTCTTTTTATCTATAATATATTCCTCCTCTTCCCTTTATTTCCCTGCCTAGCTGCTTATCTGAAACATGATCCTCTGCTCACTTGTGTTTACAAGCAAGGCTGAGGTGACTCAGCGATTAGGGGTGAAAAGAAAAAAAGTAAAGGGCAGAAATGACATCAGGATTTAGCCTACACTGTGGGCAAAAGACATGGTTCCCACCAGGAACAGAATTCTCTTCATTTACTATATAACAATCACTGAAATCAAAACGTGGACAGTACAATACATGTGTTATGTAAGTAGATCAAGTATTTATCTACTTATATAGGTGTATTTTTTCCTATCATAGTATGGCTGATCCTACTGCTTTAAAACACTGAGTGGCTAGTGGCTACACGTAGGCTGGATTCTGGTCGGATACTACACTAGCGCCTGTAAACGTCTTGAATTTGCTTTGTACAGTCTGGGGAAGTTGGATCCTCTAGTAGCTGGTTGGTATTGGTTATATCTACTTATGTATGCAGAGTAAAAACCGCGCTCGCTGTTATACCCTATTCCCACTTGTTTTACTTTGGTGGAGCGCCACCGTATTACGACTCCTCAGGCCAGTTCAACATATATAATCCACTTTAGCCAGCGCTCAATGTCCCAGACTGCAAACACCAATTCGATACTTGGGTCTTCAGACACCTATACACCTTTAAAAATAAACAGCAAGAGAAGATCTCATAGTGCAGGATGTTTATATATTGCACTCACACCTCTGTGCTCCCGCAGCCACACACTAAAAAACACTCAGGTGGTGCTATAAACTCTTCCACCGGGGACTAGGGGTCACACTCCCCCTCAAGTTCCCTCCTCACCAGATGTATTCTTTCACTTTGCTTATCTCTCCAGGCCGTCTGTCTTATGGATTAACATCACCTCGCAGAAAACAGAGTATAACATGTGTAAAACCTTATTTAATATGAAGCTTCACGCTTAAAATCACTGTGCGTACATAAACATTTCTTTAAACATTGCCCATCACATAGTCACCGTAGCCTCTAGAAGCGTTCCGGTCTTGGCTGCATATGATTCCTTCCTAGTCTCAGCGCGTCTCCTTGGCTCCGCCCTACCGGTTTCGTCATCAACGATGACTCATCAGGGGCTAGGGAGCATGCGCTGAGTTTCACCTTATGTAGCTGGGGATTATGACGTCCAGCAGCCCCTCCCACACCCTCTCCCCATTGGAAGAGTTTATAGCACCACCTGAGTGTTTTTTAGTGTGTGGCTGCGGGAGCACAGAGGTGTGAGTGCAATATATAAACATCCTGCACTATGAGATCTTCTCTTGCTGTTTATTTTTAAAGGTGTATAGGTGTCTGAAGACCCAAGTATCGAATTGGTGTTTGCAGTCTGGGACATTGAGCGCTGGCTAAAGTGGAATATATATCTACTTGTGTGTATGTAAGCGCCTGTATCTTTGATCCTTTGCTTCAGTTGATCCAATACAGGACACAGCATCAACCCCTCTCACTAGTACATCTGCAAGAATTGTGACCATGAGCTAGAATTAGGATGTCACCTCATCAGGATATTTTAAACAATTTTAAAGTATCTAAAAGCAATATTTAATAAAAACTTTAAAGTAAGCCTATTGATTGGAAGACTAGAAATGTGTATGTTATATAACTTTTTTTTTTAAAAACTCAGTGTTCCTTATTTCTCCTTTACTCACTTGACCTAATGTCTTAAAGGAAACCAGAGATGACCGCTTTGGCACAAAATAAACATATCCCCCCGATAGATTTTGCAAAATAAATACAATACCTGGTATTTTCGCCGCTCTGGTGTGCCGTTTTTGTGTTTTTTTTACTATAACTCCATGCAAAACACAGTTAATCAGAAAAGCATATTATTTAGTGGGCTGTGTGCAAAATGAAATCACTATTTCAAAAAACCGTTATGACTAACAAATATAGATTAAAAAAAAAGTTTTTCAATATACCCTTACATTAGCAGCTCCTCCCATCTCATCACAGCTCTCTGTGATGCTGCAATTATACAAAACAGGAAAGCAGATCCAGAAGGGGGCAGGCTTGGGCTTTAAAAGATATCAAAGAAGACAGACTCAGCTATAATGATTCCTGAGCAAAGGCAGACTGCATGCTCAGAGTTATCAGAGTTGTTAACAAGCAGGCTGAACAGTGAAGGATGAAGCAGAGAGCAGAGTGGGTGTTTTCTCTAATGTCCCCACTAATATATATGGTAAAATACATGAGGGGGATTTGTTTCTGGTACACTTTAACCTCCCTAGCAGTATGGATGAGCCTGACTTGTCCTTATCCTTAATAGCTAGAATCGGTAAGGACGAGTCAGGCTCGTCCAGTAATTACAATCACTCTCCTGCGGCGTTGCCATCATGCGGGATCCCTTGCCTGTACCTCGCGGTTTCCCTACCATCATATTCCCGTCTTCCTTCCGGCGATCCCCGGCGGCGATCTCCTCTTCAGTCTTCATCTGCTTCCTGTCCCTCGGTGATCACGTCCCCCGACATGTCCCTCCAAATACATTGGGTGTGCTTTCTGGTGTCGGTTGTATGCAGGATTATCGCCAAATTCACCATTTTTTTTTGTATTGGATTCAATACAAACATCTGTATTGGTTCCAATATAAAAAATTATAAGTGTAAAAAAAGCAGCAAGTAGTGAAGTAAAAATCATTCAGCGGAATAAGTGAAGTAAAAAAAAATGTTAAATAAAAAACAACTTGCAAGACGGCAACTAGCAAGCGGTCTGCAAAATGCTTACAATATAAAGAAATGCTGTAAAAAAAATACCGCTTTTGGTACAAAAATCGCAGGGAAATTAAATCCCGGGGCGGTTAACCCCCTTGGCGGTATGATTATTTCCGGATTTTCGGGTCTAAAAGTGGTGCAAATTTTTTGCACCCTTTCAGACCCTAAAACCTGGTAAAATCATTCTGGCAGGGAAATCTGCAGCAGTTCCAGCGATCACTCACCTCCCTGACTCCAGCGCTGCAGTTATACCTCCATCCTCCAGGTGGCGCTGCAACTCTTAAGTGATATTGCCGGCGATCTCACCGGAGGAAGCAGAGCCCTGGAGGAGCGGAAGAAGAATGTTCGTTGGGATCCCCTGCGACGTATGTGATAACGCCCGCAGCGCACATTGCTCTGCACACAGCCTCCGACGGCTACCCCGAGCAAAGGTCGGGATTACCGCACTGAGCTGCGGTTTCCTGCCCCGACCCTAGCTCGGGGTTACCTCCAAGTGGGTTAAACAAGATGTTCATTTTTTTTTTTTACAGCACTAGTTTAAAGGGACTCCGAGCAGTGCAGAAACTATGGAAAGATGCATATCATTTTAAAGCTCTCTTTCTCCTCTTTCCAATGATATATAAACCGCCGCCCTACGCCTTTTAGTTTTCGCTATTTTCGCGACTGAAATTGCAGCGGCCGCGATTTCAATCGCAAAAATAAAGAAAACTAAAAGGTGGTAGGCGACGATTTAGGTGTCGCCAGAAAGAGGAGAAAGAGCTTTAAAATGATATCCATCTTTCCATAGTTACTTGTATTACACAGGGCGACACTTTCCCCAGTGTCAGCAGCTCCATTCAGCAGAATGAAGCTGCTGACTTTAGGAAAGTGTCGTCCTGTGTAATACAAGTAACTATGGAAAGATGGATATCATTTTAAAGCTCTTTCTTCTCTTTCTGGCAACACCTAAATCGTCGCCTACCACCTTTTAGTTTGAAATCGTGGCTGCTGCAATTTCAATCGCGAAAATAGCGAAAACTAAAAGGCGTAGGGCGATGGTTTATATATCATTGGAAAGAGGAGAAAGAGAGCTTTAAAATGATATGCATCTTTCTATAGTTTTTGCACTGCTCGGAATCCCTTTAACTTTTCCATCAGTCAGTAACTCGCAAAACTCTGAAAGAAAGTTTTTCAAGAACGATGAAAGACAAGCCGACGCGAGGCCGCTCGCATTGCATTATAACGGCTTTGCGTTACGTCTGGGGAAAAGCGCGGTGCTGCGTTGGCATTCCGCAAATGCTGATCTTCCTAATCGTGCGAGGTTAGCTTTTATGGCGTCTTTCGAGGGACCTTAATTAGCCTGCGTCTTGTGGCGTGCGGAGCGATGAGGGGATACGAGCGAGGGCCGACATTTTAATATTACATTAACCAGCCATTAGTCTCAAGGATTAAGCAAATACAGCTAAGGCCGGTAAGTTCGGGATTAGTTTAACCGCCGTGAATGACGGCAGATGTGGAGCTGGTGGAATCAAGTTTAATCCACCTGTGTCAGCTTTCCGCGGGGTTTAAGGGCGGTTATTTGCTGTCGTCAAAAGTGTACCTGTCCTTGCGGCTGACGGATGAAAAATCAGTGACTGGTGAGAAAAATATTAAAGGGAACTAAGCACTCTTTCTTTCCTTAGAATTTCTCCTGGTTTGTAATAGCTATAGGAGCTGCCATGTTCCCTCCTCCCTTTCTCGCATCTTTATTTACAGAAGTCACAGATGCTATCTTCACACATTCCCTCTGGATAAGTTCTTTAAAGCGAACCTTAAGTCAAGTACTCACCTGGGGCTTCCCTCAGCCCCCAGCAGCCGATCGGTGCCCTCGCAGCTCCGCTCCGATGTCCCAGGACCCGCCGGCAAGCACTTCCGGTTTGGCCGTCACCGGCCGACAGGCATGGGAACGCGAGTGAATAGCAGCATAGGGGGCGATATACAGGCTGGGAACGCGAACAATCACTAGCGTTCCCATGCCTGTCGGCCGGTGACGGCCAAACCGGAAGTCGTCGCCGGCGGGTCCTGGGACATCGAAGCGGAGCTGCGAGGGCACCGATCGGCTGCTGGGGGCTGAGGGAAGCTCCAGGTGAGTAAATCTCATTTTTTTTTTACTTGACTTAAGGTTCACTTTAAAGAAGTTGTTCTAATTACCCACCCCCTCTGTTGATGAAAATGTATTGTTTACGTCTTGGTGATATGTGCAATAAGACAATCACTTAGGTCCTTAGCTGCCTGCAGCCTCTGTGGTCGGGCTGTCTGGCTGAAGTAGGCTAAGAAAACCTGCTCTAAACTTTAAATGTAAAATTAAAAGGTAAAATGTAAGTTTTTTTTAATAATGAAACACATTGATGGCATACATTTTGAATGTGCTTTTGAGATGCCCTGGGTGCTAAAATACAGCTCGGTTCACCCACAAAGTCTGGTTTAATCTCCATCTGGCATTTCTACACATCTTAAAGAGGAACTCCAGTGAACATTTTACTGTTGGCAGGCGATGTAGCTGCTGCATGTTTTTTGGCAGTTGTAAACAGCTATTTCCCACAATGCAGCAAGGTTCCCAGACAGGAAACTGCCAAAAGTTCGAACTTTTCTTGTGGGAGGGGTTACTTGTGGGAGGGGTTTCACCACCATATCAGTCATACAGCGCTCCCTGATGGTCTGTTTGTGAAAAGGAATAGATTTCTCATGTAAAAGGGGGTATCAGCGACTGATTGGGATAACGTTCAATTTTTGGTCGGAGTTTCTCTTTAAGGAGGACCAAGACACCTGCTACAAGAGAGCAGATAACTGCTATATCAGCAGCCACTTCTCTGACCTCACTTTTTCTGTACTGTACCTAAGAAATGCAGTTTGGTCACAGAGGAAAAAAAATGCTGTACTTTCCCTTTAAAGGACAACTGACATGAAAGGGATATGGAGGCTGCCATATTTGTTTCCTTTTAAACAATGCAGATTACCTGGCTGTCCTGCTGATCCTCTGCCTCTACTAATTTTAGCCATAGACCCTGAACAAGCATGCAGATCAGGTGCTCTGACTAATGTGTGACTGGATTTGCTGCATGCTTTTCAGCTATACGATTCAGACGCCACTGATGCAGGTGACCAGGATGCCAGGCAACTGGTATTGTTTAAAAAGAAATAAATATGGCAGCCTCCATGTCCTCCTCACTTCAGGTGTGCTTTAAAGGGAACCAGAGACGAAGCACCCTCATGTATTTTACCATGTATATCAGTGGGAACATTAAAGAAAACACCTACCCTGCTCTCTGTTTCATTCTTCACTGCTAAGCCTGCTTGTTATCAGCCCTGATAAAATCCCCCACTGAGCATTCAGTCTGGCTTTGCTCAGGAATCATTATAGCTGAGTCTGTCTTCTCTGATGTCTTTTCAAGCCCAAGCCTGCCCCTTCTGGCTCTGCTTTCCTGTTCTGTATACTCACAGCATCACAGAGAGCTGTGATGAGAGGAGATGAGCTGTTAATGTCAATAGCCGCTTGGAGACTGAAGGCTTCGCTCTGCCTACAAACAGGAGATGCGCGTGCAGCCTGCGCGCGATCTCCTGCAAACTGCAGCCCCAGGACTTTACGCCGATCAGCATTAGGCGGTCCTGGGGCTGCCGCCGCAGCCACGCCCGTCGGCGTGACGCAGTCATGTAGAAGTTAATCCCAGTCACCCAGTGACAAACTGTGCAAAGTTTGAGAACCCTACCATTAACAGTGTAAGAATGGCTGCAGTTTACATTTTCCCAGTGAAATTTGAATTTGTCTCCGCCCACTTTTTGGTTATGGACATAAAAGGTATGCTATATGTTATTCCAGATAATCTACTATGTGTGTGCCAAATTTCATTCAAATCCGTTCAGCCACTGTTGCATGATCAAGTAACAAACATCCAAACTTTTGCATTTATAATATTAGTAAGATCTACTTTTAAAGCATTTTCTGTTGTTTCTGCTCAATAACACATGCATTGAAGTATACCAGAGCTAAAATCCATAAACTATTGACCCTTTTTTTGTCTCTTCCCTGCTCTCAGAAGTAATTTTCTGCAAGGAAAGTGTTTTATGGCTGTAATTCCTTATCAGTGAAGTCTGCACTATAGTCCTACCAGGCACAGCTCTCACTGATAAGGAAAGAAAGCTTTCCAGACCCCTCCCTATCTCATTATCACACGTTCATCAACCAATCAGAGAAGAGGTGGGAGGGGGCAGCAGGCAGCCAGTCTCTCCCTTTGACCACAGATCACCTGACTTCTCCCAGAAACAACCATATTTTCCATACACATTACGTTGAACATAACTTTTCTGTCAGTAGCCAATTTCTAGGGCTTTCCACTAAAACACTGGAGCCCGGCTAATCACATAACGTGCCATTCGGAAAATGCAAATAGAGGTCAGAGAGGATACTATGGAGTGAAACAGTAAAACTCGCATTTGTGTAAACGACCAGCTGTATAATCACCGCGCAATATTTTTTGTGAAATCTCACTCTCGGGCCTTGCATAAGAAAACATAAAAATTCTTCTAAAGCAGAAATCCTGAAACCCTTTAAACTTTGTAGAATGTGGGACTCAGGAGTGACATACCATAACCATAAAATTAGAGTATAACGTGTGGAGGCATCCAGGGCTGGTGCAGAGCTTCCCGTCAAAGCCTTGATTTACTGCTCATAGAAGTTTCTTGGTTTGCGGATGTCCCATAAATCAAACTATCAGGTCATAACGGAACCACTAAGGTACTGTAGATGTTTCCTGCAAAACAGACACTCAGATCTACAGGCTATGATCTGCAAAACTCAGTCGGGCCAACCTCTCTATTATTATTTATTGTATTTATAAAGAGCCAACATATTACGCAAGGCTGGACAATAAATACATATAATGATACAAAGGATGATAGATGTAACAAGGTTATACAACATAGAACAAAGTTATACAAAGCAAACGGAACAAGATACATGATCATGTGATTTGGGCTGGATAGGTAGGTCCTGTAATACAAGTATGAGGGTGTCATAGGGAAGGAGCACACGATCATGTAGAATACACCAGGGAAGGGAGAGGGTACAAGAAACACATCATCATGCGATTTTGGACTGGTTACGTAGGTCCAGTAGTACAAGTATGAGGCTGTCATAGGAAAGGAGCATATGATCATGTAGAATACACTAGGGAAGGGAGAGGGTACAAGATACATGGTCATGTGATTTGGGCTGGTTAGGTAGGTCCAGTAATACAAGTACAGGCTGTCATAGGAAAGGAGCACACGATCATGTAGAATACACTAGGGAAGGGAGAGGGTACAAGATACATGATCATGTGATTTGGGCTGGTTAGGTAGGTCCTGTAATACAAGTACGAGGCTGTCATAGGAAAGGAGCACACAATCATGTAGAATACACTAGGGAAGGGAGAGGGTACAAGATACATGATCATGTGATTTGGGCTGGTTAGGTAGGCCCAGTAATACAAGTACAAGGTGGTTATAGGAAAGGAGCACATGATCATGTAGAATACACTAGGGAAGGGAGAGGGTACAGGATACATGATCATGTGATTTTTAGTTCCAGTAACACAAGTACAAGGTTGTCATAGGAAAGGAGCACATGGTCATGTTCCTCCAGTCGCATGCAGCGCCCCAATTTTGGTTCAGGCGACTCAGCGAGTCAATGGCCACTGTGCCTGCACAACCCTGGGCTCCCGTCCTCGATCACGCTCCCATTGCCGGGAGTGTCCTGTGCATGTGCAGTAGAGATTTTCTCGTTCTGCACATGCACAGGCTTCTCCCGGGGACGAGAGGGCGATCAAGGACAGGCGTGGATTGGGTCGAGCAGGCGCAGTGGCCATCGACTCGCTGAGTCACTGGAACCGAAAGTGGGGCACTGCGTGGGACTGGAGGAACGATCGGTGATGGCGCGCACATGGCAGATGCAGGGGTCCGGTAGAAGCCCCACGCAAGTTAAACTGTTTTTTTCCCCCATTACTTTAGATTCCATTTCAAGAGGAACTGTAGTGAAAATAACATAATAAATAACATTGTTATTATTTATAATTTAATTTATACATAATTTAGTCAGTGTTTTTCCATTGTAAAGTCTTCCCTCTACCTGATTTACATTCTGAAATGTATCACTGGTGGTGACATCTTTAGTCCTGCAAGGTAATCTGTACGGAATGTTTGTTACTGAGAGTTCTATGCACAGAGACAGATTGCTTGCTTGGCTGGTCCTAGGTCATGACATCACACTGTGGGAGGGGTTTCACCACAATATCAGCCATACAGAGCCCCTGATGATCTATTTGAGAAAAGGTAAATATTTCTAGTGGGAAAAAAGGGTATCAGCAACTGATTAGGATGAGGTTCAATCCTTAGTTACAGTTCCTCTTTACAGTGGCCACGATCAGATTACCGACAAGCCCTTGTGTATAATCTTTGGAGCGTCTGCAACAGTGGACCAGAGGATGCCATGAGGAGCCGCATTAGGATCCAGAGGTTTCCCTCGTCTTAGGTAAGTATGCAATTTTTTTACACAGGTACACTGGTGTTTCTTTAACAGTTTCACAGCATCAGAACTTTGTTTCTCTTATACAAGCCTCATTTTTAGCTGCATAGAAGAAAACTGCCCGGGCATTTTCCCCCTGATACTGTGCAAAGCATGATGGGATTTCTGCTGTTTTTGTTCTCGTTCTGCTGTTTTGGTGCAATTTTTTTTGTTGTTGACATGTTGAATTTGACATTTGAAGCCTAGCGCGCGCAGCTGGGAGGTGTTGATCAGGACACAGGACAGTTGGAACTGTGTCTCATGCTCCCTGCCACCTCCTTTCAACCAAAAAGATGGCTGCCCCCATGACAAAGATGGCAGCCTCCATGAATCACAAACATTTGCCTGTTCTTTTAAAACAGGGTGGGTAAAAGATTATATTACCTATCTATTCTAATTAACATAACTAATGTAACTTAATGACAGTATGTTTGTTTAGGTTGAAGTTCCTCTTTAAACACTGCCCTTTAAACACTTAACAATGAAGATGGTGGCATTCCCATCCTCCTCACTTTAAATTTTAAACAAAAAAATAAATAAACAAATCCTCACAGCCCTCTCCTACGTAACCGGGTAACAACCGATGCTCGGCGTTCCCATAGTTCAGTTCTGCCTGGGCCCATGGCAACGCTCAAATATTTGCTTTTTTTAGGCTAATTTGTTCCAAGCGGATCAAAGTTGATGGATGAGCTGCGACTCTAATTGGGTAATAATGAGGTCAAGCTCAGAAGGCAAGCAAATCCCCCATGTTTCCGGTATCGCGGTTTCCAAAATAGTTCCGTGCGCTTCTACGCACCTTTAATTGTCAGCCGCAAAAAAAAAATACGGGAAAAAAAAAGAAGTCTTAAAGAATGCGAGTTAGCTATTCCATAAATCTTTAAGTGGATTTGACACTCTCATCCAGCGACTCCTGCATCCTCTCATCCAGCGACTCCTGCATCCTCATCTAATCATCTCTCCTGTCTACTAGCTGCTAGGGAGTCTGTTTTTCGTTTTTAACCAATCGCATCCTTCCAGGCGCTAATGACGGTTTCACAATCTGATTAATTAATTATACTTAATCGTCAGTGGGAGAGTGAAGAGGCAGTTGAACGAGGACGAGAGAGGCGATGATGGCGGTGGATGATGACAATGGTTAAAAATTAAAACACTCAAAAGCAGCTGGCTGCCTCGAAACTATAGTACCGTAGAATTGCAGAAAACCTCGGCTCTGATTTAAGGAGGAACTGTAACCAAGGACCGAACGTCATCACAATCAGTAGCTGATAGCCCCTTTCCCAAGAGAAATCTCTACTTTTTCTAGAATAGATCATTAGGGGTGTTTGTATGTCTGATATTGAGGTGAAACCCCTCCCCCAGTGGGATGTCATGACCATGGGCCTGACAGTTTTCTGTCTGTGAACCTTGTTGCATTGTGGGAAATCACTGTTGTTTCCAACTGCCTAGCAAGCAGTACGTCCCTCTGTGCATATGTATATCTATAAAAAAAACAACCTTTAAAGAGGAACTCCAGTGAAAATAATGTAATAAAAAAGTGCTTCATTTTTACAACAATTATGTATAAATAATTTAGTCAGTGTTTGCCCTTTGTAAAATCTTTTAAATCCCTGATTTACATTCTGACATTTTTACTGTTGGCAGGTGATGTAGCTGCTGCTTGCTGTTTTGGCAGTTGGAAACAGCTGTAAACAGCTATTTACCACAATGCAACTAGGTTCTAGACAGGAAACTGCCAGGAGTACTATGGTCCTCAGAGTTTCTTGTGGGAGGGGTTTTACCACAATATCAGCCATACTGCGCCCCCTGGTGGTCTGTTTGTGAAAAGGAATAGATTTCTCATGCAAAAGGGGGTATCAGCTACTGATTGGGATAAAGTTCAATTCTTGGTTGGAGTTTCTCTTTAAGCCTATCACACTATTAGTGGGTGTGGTTATATATGATGGCAGGTGATGCTGTTTTTTTTTTCTTGTCTGCCAGTAGTAAAGATGATGATGTGCAGACGTATATCGCATTGTGCTGACACAGCTGAGAGATCAAATTACGCTTGTGATTACTTGATAATAAGGGGGGATTGGACAGGCTCTTCTCCCTAAAAACACACAGGGTGCATTTCTCTCTGTTTTCCATGTGTCCTGTGCAAGAGTTCAGGTCCACTTTAATTCTTTTCTGTTGCTATAGCATTGCAGACAATGGAAGAGTAGAGGTGAATGGGCAGCTGATAATCATTATTTGTATGAAACTCTTTTGCGACAGGCAGATCTGCCACGCAGTCCATTTATTTTATAGTTAATGGGAACATTCTCAGTGTGACATGACAGGGCCACTTTATTGGGAGACATACTGGCTTGTTAGCCCCCGGGACGTTCCATTACAGCTATATACAGTATATATATATTATATATTCGCGGGAGAAAGCCTCCCCGCCTGATAGATAGATGAAGCAGCTGTAATTGATTCTGAGTGATCAATACAGTTAAACTCGACACGGGCCATCAGAATTTTAAGGGGCTGTCTACTCCTCGATCTGCTCTAGAAACGATGTACAAGACCTTCTCGTCTTAATGTAGTTATGTCCAATGGGCTGAAATCCATTTAAAGAGATTATATTCCGTCTACGTAACGTTTACAATCTTGTTGGAGCTCTCTCTTTTTTAGATAAGTCAGTTGGCTTTTTTTCCCTCTTGTCCTTTGTTATTGAGGTAGCCCTTTGTATAGGTTATGACCAGATCCCGAGAGTTGGCCCCTTCAAGATCTGACACTAATGCTGTGTTCCGACTTGTAGCCAGATCAAGTGTGGCCAGCGGGAACGGACAGTTTACTGTCTGCTTCGATTGTCCACTGGCCAGTGAGAAGCTCTTAGAGACGCAGGCATGTCCTTCAGATGGGAACATGCTTCTGTGTCCCATTCATTACATACAAACCCACCTTAGATACACTTTAAAGAGTAATTGTCAGGCTGCAAAAGCTAATTTAAACCTCTATTCTCCTGTGTTAAACAGTTTAGAAGGAAGCCAAAAAGGCAATACTAAAGTTAAAAATCTCTCTTACTTTGATGTTTACTGAACAGCAAGCCTCTATATTCCCAAGCTCCTAAGGAGGCCGACAGGCTGCATAACAGATACTGCAAAGCATTCTGGGGCTGCTTCTTCTCGCCACTGCACTCCCTTGGTCCTCCCCTTCATTTCCCTATCCCGCCCTAAGGCTGCTTTCACAGTGATAAGTTACAGGCTCATGTTACAGCAGCTTGTATCTTGCAGTCCAGCTCACAACACTGAAAAATCAATGTGCTGTTCACAGGGCACATGTTCCGTTAGAGTAAGCTGCAGGAGTCCGCTATTGTTCCAAGCCACATGGCTGATTAATATTCACTGCACAGTAGTGTTGTCTGGATCATGAACTATTAGGATCTTTGATCCTGATCTTTTTTGTGAGTCGAATCATCAGGAAGCAGGGTAAAGGAGGATATTACATCACAATTGGCTTCATACAAGACAGACAAACATGGGACCTGCCATGAGCTGTCAGGAGCATCAATCTCTGCAAATACTATATAGAAATTCTGTGAAATCCAACCATGGACAGTGAAATGCATATGTAATGTAAGTACAGCCAATATTTAGCTACTGCTATATATGTGTTGTTTTTTTCTCTGAGACCCTATACCTAACAGCTCCTCTTTAACCTTCCTGGCGGTAAGCCCGAGCTGAGCTCGGGCTATGCCGCCGGAAGGCACCGCTCAGGCCCAGCTGGGCCGATTTGCATAATTTTTTTTTTTGCTGCACGCAGCTAGCACTTTGCTAGCTGCATGCAGTGCCCGATCGCCGCCGCTACCCGCCGATCCGCCGCTATCCGTCGCGCCGCAGCCGCCCCCCCCCCCCCCCAGACCCCGTGCGCTGCCTGGCCAATCAGTGCCAGGCAGCTCTATGGGGTGGATCGGAATCCCTTTTGACGTCATGACGTCGTTGACGTCATCCCGCCCCGTCGCCATGGCGACGGGGGAAGCCCTCCAGGAGATCCCGTTCTTTGAACGGGATCTCCTGATCGCTGATCGGAGGGGCTGGGGGGATGCCGCTGAGCAGCGGCTATCATGTAGCGAGACTTTGTCTCGCTACATGAAAAAAAAAAAAAAAAAAAAAAAAAAGGCTGCCCCCTGGCGATTTTTTAGCAAACCGCCAGGAGGGTTAAAGGTTACCGTAGCCTGAAAGAAAATTTAAAAACAGGAGGAGCAGGCATGTGTAGTGGGCTCTCCTCATGCCCACTGCTCCCCTGTTCTCCTCCGGGGCCCTCCGTTACTTTGTTTGGACCTGCTGAAGCTACTTCCTGGTCGGGGGGTTTGGCCAAGACAGGGGACGGGAGCACTCTGTACATGCGCGCTACGTCACAACTACATAGTGTGCATACGCAGAGCTCTCCCGGCTGCGGGTGCACGATCAAGGACGCCCATCATCAGGAAGTGGCTTTGCAGTCTTTGACGACCCTCCAAATCAGGAAGTAACTTCGGGCGGTCGGTACAGAGTAACAGAGGGAGATGGAGAAAAATGGGGGGATTGGTTGGCATGAGGAGAGCTCACTATACATGCCTGCTCCCCCCGTTTTGAAATTTTCTTTTGCACTAATGCTGGGTATATACGGCTCGATTTTGAGCCATTAAGATGGCTCGATAGATAATTTCCGACATGTCCGATCACTGTTCGATCATTTTGCTACTCGATTTCTTATTGAAGTGAATTGAAAGAAGATAAGAAAAAAACGAGCGGAAGATAAGAGAATCGAGCGGGCAGAACTATTGGGCGCAGAATCGAGCGCCAGATTTAACCCGTGTATTCCCAGCATAAGGTATCCTTTAAGGAAAAAACGTGACCAAGAATTGAACTTCATCCCAACCAGTAGCTGATACCCCCTTTCTCATGAGAAATCTATTCCTTTTCACAAACGGATCATCAGGGGGCGCTGTATGGCTGATATTATGGTGAAACCCCTCCCACAGTGTGATGTCAGGGAAATGGTTCTGACATCTTCCTGTCTGTGAACCTCATTGCATTGTGGGAAATAACAGCTGTTTACAGCTGGGTCCAATTGGCAAAAAAAGCAAGCAGCATCTCCTTCCACTGACATCACCTGCCAGCAGTAAAAAATGTCACCATGTGATAAATATAAAAAGAAGGGGCGCTTTGAGCCTTTTGAACCACACAGTGACCACTTTTACTAGGCAGGTCTCACCTGATTTAAATGTGGCTGGTACAGCGTACACAGCCTCAGCATGCTTATGTCCCGCTAAGCCGAGCCGGGGACCAGGCTTTCAATCGTAGGCTCGGATATGACGTCACGTCCCAGGATCCTCCGAGGCCAGTAGCTATAGCAACCAGGACGCTCGCCTGTAGGGGCTGTGAGCGGTATTGCAATACGGATAAACTGCTGTGGGTAAAAGCCCGCAGCTGCGCAAGTTAAGGGGAAGGTGCAACAGACTAAAATTGTACTGAAAATTTATCCGCCCCTACGATTGAGAGCCTGGTCCCCGGCTCGGCTTAGCGGGACATAAGCATGCTGAGGCTGTGTACGCTGTACCAGCCACATTTAAATCAGGTGAGACCTGCCTAGTAAAAGTGGTCACTGTGTGGTTCAAAAGGCTCAAAGCGCCCCTTCTTTTTATGTTTTCTACAGTGGTTTACTTTGGGAGCAACTGAGCGCATCTTGTGAGGGGCCTGATCGCACCAGGGGGTGCTACCTATCACCCCACTTCTCTTGTTGGACCATGTGATAAATGTCAGAATGTAAATCAGGGAGAGGAAAGATTTTACAATGGGCAAACACTGACTAAATCATTTATACATAATTATTGTAAAAATGAAGCACTTTTTTATGACATTACTTTTACTGGAGTTCACACTGTAGACGTTTTCGTTTCTTTTTTACACACCGGTGATTTTTAAAATCACCCACCACACACTTGTGCAATGAATGTCTATGAGAAGGTTCATATCAGCGCGGGTCGTGCGCTGTCCGTTCAGTAAATCGGTGCGTGGACCATTTTGAGGTGGTTCCGCCTCAATGGAAAGTATGGGAGAAACGGAGAACGCTCACAGAATTATTTTGTGCAGCGATTGCGTTGGCGTTTTTAAGAAGAAATACATTGTATTTATTCTTTTTCGGGTCAAAGAGTTCCCTACCTGACTTGGGTCAGGGAGTGAATTACAAAACCGCTCAGAAAAAACGCTTAGAAAACCGCTAAGCACAAAAACGAATCGCCCACCCAAGCGCCGGGAATTGGAAAAAAGAGACGACTCAAAAACAGCCCTTGGCGGACAGACATGCAAGCCGAACGCAATGTGAACAAGGCCTAAAGCTACGTACACACATACGACAACAATCGTTCGTTGTGAACGACGAATGATCTTTTAATTGACGAAAGAACGACCTAGCTTTTAAAGGTGTGTAATGATCTGATCGTTTGTTAACGAACGATCCGGGAAAAAACATCACATACTGTTCCTGGAAGTGACATCATAGCAAGTTCACGCGTAACGAACGGTTCAAAACGTACGTTACACTGTAAAACTAACGTTACGCATATGACACAACTAAATTCCTATTTCATACTGTCGGTATGTAGTAGAGCATCTAAATAATAGTGTTGACAAAACATACAAAAATACACTTTGTCCTGTTAAAATAAAAATGATGGTATAATCATGTAGCATACAACGCGTCACTGGGCACAATCATAGAACAAACGTCACATCGCGAGGGGAAAATTTAATGTGCTGTGACTATAAAACAAAGTGTGCATGTCTTACCTACTATGAACGACCGTTTCTTAACGATGTACTACTTTTGCTAACGATCGTCGTTTAAAAAAATCCACCAGGACAGATCTTTAGTTTTTAACGATCTAGCTCGTCCATCGTTTGACTTAATGATCGTTGGCTGTTTTTTTTTAAACGATCGTCATTTGAAATGATTGGGGAACAATTGTTTCAAATGACAATAGTCGCATGTGTGTACGCACCTCAAGTCAGTTCAATTTATTAGAGTTGTACTCGTGGACTGAGCGGATTTTAAAATTTTTACAAATTAAACGCAACCTTGGAATTTAGCCAATCAGAATCATGATTCACCATCCCTGCTTGAGTTCTATTTTGTGTATCACGTATACCTTGTAATATTTTGGGTGCCTTATCGGTGCCACGTCCTCAATTATTTTAATGTTTTGTTAAGTAAAGTTTGATTTTAAATGTAATTAGCTTTTTGTCCTCTAATTGATTTTGCTGTAATAACTACTTAGTCACTCTTAATTATAATTTACTTTGCAAACACGTCGCTTTCCATTTTTTTTTTTTTTTTTTGTACTATAGTTTTGTCAGAGCTGGCAAACGCATAGTTACTAACATCCACCTAATTACATTTCTTCTTTTCCAAACCTCACAAGTTTACAGCTTAAAGAAGGAGAAAAGTGGTGATTAAAGAACTACTCCAGCCAAAAAAAAGCAAGCCGTTAAAATCTGACCGAACCATACCAGGTTTTGGACTAGACTATCTCCTCGTGGGGGATTCTTAAGGTTTGCTTTGTTCTCAAAAGCATTTCCTGAACGGCAGTTTAGCTCTCAAAAATGTAAGATATCAGCCAGCTTCCCTACTCACTTGCACCCTATTTTATCAGTATTGGTGGCCACTAACGATCCAATTTGTAGCGAAAAATCGTTTGAGCGATCAGATAATTCTGATCGAAAGAAAAATCGTTTACTACACCATCAACGAACCAATCTTTGCTTCCTATCTATCACAGCCAACTAGAACACTCAAATTTTGGTTTGACCAAAATCCAATCGGACGACTATTCTTTATAATCGTTTGTAGTTGATTGTGCCCATCAATGGAGAATATTTACAACCAATCCGATCAGAATTTCTGATCGCTCAAATGATTATTCGCTAGAAATTGGACCATTAGTGGCCACCTTTACACTTAGCAACTGCCGCTGAGGAAATGCTGAGAAAACCCTGAGAATCCCCCATGAGGAGATGGACTAGTCCAAAACCTGTTGGTTGTGTCAGATTTTAACTGCTTACTTTTCTCGCTGGAGTGGTCCTTAGAGAACTGTAACTTGTATTGATTAAAATTAACAAAACTTTCACAGATTGCAACGCGTTTCATGGGATTCATTTCATGCTTCATCAGGCATATGAAGAGAGCGAAATCCTCTTTGAACTGAGTAGAGTTTAGCCCCTCATCTCTACTACAGTTTATTGGATGCGCTAGGCTTTACTATAGCTCATTTTACTATCTTTATATGAAGAAGCGGGAACCTGGTCCTAAGAAACGCATTGCAATCTATGAGAGTTTTGTTCATTTGGATCAATAAAGTTACAGTTGTAAAACATTTACAAGTTTACTGCTGACCATACTTTACTAAGTCTGCTACTGTCACTTGTCATTGACATTATTGGTCCCGAATATGCAATGAAAAAACTAACCTTCTCAACACGGTGCAGAAAAACAGCTAAGTTAGCGCTATGAAAAAGCTCTCTATCTTCGCACGGCTAAATCACGTTTAATAACTTTTCATTAGGCCACTCTTGCTACATTTAAATCATTTTAAGCCACCATAAATCAGAAATATTTGGGAAGAGGAAGTTTTATATTTCCTGTAGCTATAATGTGCGTAGCGATAAAATGATTAAAAAAATCAATGACTCTTTCAATTTTTTTTATAGAGTTTCCTTTTAGATAGTATGAAATAATTAGTTTAAATTGAAAGAAAGGTGAGATAAAAAAAAATTAAAGAACATAAAAATCACCTCTTTATTTACGGGAACTTGGGGCTAGAAATGTATGAGAAGTGGGTTTGCTGACTTGTTTTTAAAGAACAAATGACATCCATGCTAAATAAAAAACACATATACTATATAAGTAGATAAACACTAGTTCTACTTGCATAACAGATTTATTGCACTGTCCACGTTATGATTCCTGTGAATTTTATAAAGGAAAAGCAGAGAATCCTATTCTAGACAGTTTCCATCTTGGTTACCTTTTACCTCCTGACATCATTTCCTCCCTCACTCTTTTTTTCTCCTCTTGCTAATTGTGTATTCGTTACCCGCCCTCCTCCCAGAGTCTTCAGACACTCCCACTGAGGTCTATACTAGGAAGTGCACTGTCTTATGTCCTCTTTCTCCTCCTCTTCCTCTTCTTCCTCCTCCTCTTCCTTCTCATCTTCCTCCTCCTCTTCCTCCTCCTCTTCCTCCTCCTCCTCTTCCTCTTCCTCCTCCTCTTCCTCCTCCTCCTCCTCCTCCTCTTCCTCTTCCTCCTCCTCTTCCTCCTCCTCATAATGGTACATGCTAGGCCAGCTTTAGCATGTAGTGTGGTTTGTGGTCTAGGGGGTAAGACAGATACCTACTACACACTAAGTCCTGGGTTCAAATCCCAGCCATGGTATATAAGCTGTTTTGAAAAACTGCAATTCCCTGCAAGATGATGGATGATACAAGAGGATGGAGATGTGTGGGCTCCTCGCCGCCCTCTCCGACTGCTCCGTTCATTTGATATGGCCCCCGGGTAATCTGGCCAGTCGTGCACTTCTGCGCATGCACGCCGCTCCCTGCGCTCCCATGCCCAGGAGAATTCCAGTTGCCGTAGTACAATGGTGTGTGTATGGCCAGGCTACGCATATGCAAAAGAGTGCGGCCAGTGAGAATCCCGGAGGCCATATCAAATGAATGGAGTAGCCGGAGAGGACAGTGAGGGAGCCCACACACCTCATGGGGCTGGAGGAAGCACCAGGTAAGTATAAATGCCCCCATTAATATCATCTCAGGTTTCCTTTAATATCGATGTACACCTATAGATCTATAACTACTGATTTTCTAAAGCATACAGACAGGGAGATTTATCAACGCATTACCGACAGTTTTTTCTTCTTAATCCGTTCTAACCAGCAGGGAGAACAGTTCTGCATGACAATAAGAACATTCTTAAATCCTAGGTAATAGTGGCAATTCAGCATGAATTTCTAGAGCTGCACTACAGTTAAGAAAAGTGCAAATCCATCCCTAAACTGGCGCAGATTAAGAAGTGCTTGATAGCAGGCTAGACATGATTGCAGAGTGCAGGCTATACATGATTTGTGTAGGGCTCCTCCCCCCTGCTGAATTCCTCCTCAGAGCCTGCCGCTATCAATACAGCAGGTGTGTTGGTTACCTCAGCAACAGCAATTCCCCTCACATACTGCACTGTCTGAGAGACCTTCCTAGCTCCTCCTATCTTACAAAAGTTTTAGAAGGAATCTGCACTATCTAATGATTTCTTAAGATGCCTGAGACAGTTCTGCACGGATTTCTAAAAACCTACCAATATTTTGTCTCAGACACTCTTGATAAATGTGGCCCAGAGTGTTTGGATTTCATGTGATGGTTGCGATGATCAGTAAGTTGTGGCGTGACAGCTATGACAATTACATACAAAAACAACTATAACTGCGCCTTTAACAGTTCAATACTGCAATGATCTTTATTAAAACTGTATCATTAACAAATAAAATGGCAAATTGCCCAATCTGTCAATCCACACACACAAGCAGATCTGCGCTTCAATGTAAAATCAGTCTACACACCACAGGTGTTGCTGCATTTTTATGTTACCGCTGGAAGGCGTTTTATGCATATTTCAGATACAAGAACGGACTTTTAATGACGTAGGAGTCTGATATAACTATCTAAATGTCCGGACTATGCAGTAACTTTTGGCCACTACAAGGATGGTATTTGCTGGCCTGATGCACTACAGGCAGTGAACATACGCTAAACTGGGAGAGCTTTCTGAGTTGTGGTGTGTAGATTGATTTTACATTGAAGCGCAGATCTGCTTTTGTGTGTGGATTGACAGATTGGGCAATTTGCCATTTTATTTGTTAATGATACAGTTAAACTGTTAAAGGCGCAGGTATAGTTGTTTTTGTATGTATTTATACCCCTCTTTCTCACCTAAAGACCCCCCACAGCTTATTCGGGGTCGCCAGTTGGTGCTAATTGCTATCACTGAGCCCAGCTGCTCACATCTGCTGACACCGGGCCAACATCTGCGCACTGATAACGACTCGTGGCAACCTGGAAGAAGCTGCTGGGGGTCTTTAGGTCAAAAAGAGGGGCGTCTTGCCTCTGGTATCCTTTAAAACTAACCCCTTACCTCCCACACTTTCCCACAGTTACCCAAATAAAATATTTGCAAAAAAAATGACAGTTGAAGAAAATACATAAATAGTTATTTTAGAGACAACTTTTTTTAATATGCGCGTTAAGAGGGTATATTACTGTTATTTTGTTTTAAATGATGGGCTTGTAATTAGTGATGGACTCAAAATTGAAAAAATGCACCTTTATTTCCAGATACAAGATTAGAGTCATACATTGTACTAGGGAAATATTTTAAACATTTAATACCCGGGGCAAATAAAATGTGTCAGTTTTAATTACAGTAGCAGTTATTATTTTGAAAGAATAATGGCCTAAAACTAATATTTTTTCTTATTTTTACAGTTATAATGTATTTGGAATAAAATGAATCTTAGAAAAATGTACCAACCCAAAAAGAAAACCTAATTGGTGGCGAAACCCCCCACAAGATATAGATTGTTTTGTTGTGATGGGTAGTGCTAAAGATATTGGCAAATGAATGGTAGCAGGGCTAAAATGTGAGAATTGCTCTGGTGCAGAAGGTGAAAAACCCCTCAGTAGTGAAGTGGTTAACAAAGAATAATTTCTTAAAACACAACTCCTTGAGGTGGTCACAGAGACCCGATGAGTTCTTACAGCCAATGAAGCATGGCAAAGATTCACTGCCTTCCACACATCCACATTTTATTATATTTCAACTAGACTGAAGTTCTATTTGAACTAGAAAGATCAAGTGAGCAGAGTTGACTTTAGTGTGCCCGCACCGTGTTGCCTCTGGCATTATCCATGTCAGCCCAAAAATAGATGTCACAGGCTGTGAGGGAACCTTATTCAGCTCTGCTCGTACCCAGAATCCTCTGCAGCTAGGAGACCAAGCAAGGTTATGCACCAGTTACATCAGGCCCGCTGTTTTGTTGACGGGAAAATGCATGGCTTGTAGGCATTCCATGGACCCTTCAGACAAGGACACACTGAAATTCGAATTTCGAAGACGCAAAAGTAGGTTATATCCAAGTTATGAGCAAGAAGGAAAGTGTGTGTGGTTACCCAAGGAGCCTGGAACATTTTCTTTATATTGAGTTTTAAAGAGTAACTCTACCACAATAAATAGTATAAATAGTGATTTAGCCCATAGGCTTACATTGTCCTGCGGTAGGAATGCAGTAAATTGCCGCAACACATCGCCCTAGTGTGAAAGGGCCCTCAGGGTCTATGGCTAACAGTATTAGAGGCAGAGGATCAGGGGGGCAGCCAGGAAGCTTGTTTAAAAAATAAATATGGCAGCCTCCATATCACCCACCAAATCACCATCACCTTACCTCCCAACTTTTTTAGGTGAGAAAGCAGGACACTTTAAGACACGCCTCTGCCCCACCTCTAATGGCTGGAGGGTGTAATGGTTAAGAGCTCTGCCTCTGACACAGGAGACCAGGGTTCAAATCTTGGCTCTTCCTGTTCAGTAAACCAGCACCTATTTAGTAGGAGACCTTAGGCAAGTCTCCCTAACACTTCTATTGCCTATAGAGTGTGCCCTAGTGGCTGCTGCTCTGGTGCTTTGAGAGCGCAATATAAATGTTATTTGTCTTATCTAATCACACCCCTAGCCACGCATACCACTAAAAATTCATAAGAAAAAGATGTAATTTTATAATTAAAACCACACTGGTCCTTCTATCATCACTAGTTTGTCTTCATATTAACATTTCAAACTTAGAAATATATAAATGTAACGGATAGGAATTAAGATTGGAGCCAATTAACCACCCTTTTCAGTGCAATATGCATACATTTAGATAAATCTGTACAGGAGTCCTGAAAGAGGGACAAATGAGAGAGAAAGAGGGACAGAAGGATTTGGTTTCCAAAGAGTGACTGTCCCTCCAAAAGAGGGGATGGCTGGGAGCAGTGATTATCGTAATCAGCTAATTACGATTACGCAAAATTTTCACATTTATGCTTATACATAATTACAATGTGTAAATTCAATTGATTTCGTATAGTGATTTGTAATTTCACCTACAATTTTGCGTAATTTTCACATAATTTTGTGCCGACTTTGGCAGTGAATAGCAAAGACCCCATACATGTTAGTGACACCAAAATTTGCTACATATGTTAAGCAGAATAGTGGGTACAAGTAAAAGAATACTGTGTCGTTTTTGAGAAAACGGATTTTAAAAATGCAAAGAATAAAATGTTTTTAAACAAAAAAAATAAAATAAAAAAATAACAGTTTAAAAACCATTTTTCTTTGCATATTTAAATTGATTTTTATCAAAGACTACAATGTATTTTTGAAAAACATATGATGCGTAAATGCGAATGTCGATGCAAAATTTTGCATATGCGAAATTTCAGCCCACCACTGGTTGAGAGTTATGCATCAGGTTCCCTTCAGGTGCTGGAGAATAGTGGTGCTCATCTAATATTCGGGTATCCGAACTAACCAGATAATCCAAAGCACTATCCGAACTCTGAATAGCAATTCGGATACTTTTTAAAATACAAATAGCAGTATCTGAGCAAACTCGGATTTCTCATCTGAAATCCGAAATCCGGGCAGATAGTTCGGATATATGAGCAGAAGCCAAATACACCTTAAATGGTAAAAAAAATCCCTTTTGAAGGCATTCAGGCCGAGAGAGAGAGAGAGAGAGCAGAGAGAGAGAGCAGAGAGAGAGAGAGAGAGCAGAGAGAGAGAGAGCAGAGAAAGAGAGAGAGAGAGCAGAGTGAGAGAGCAGAGAGAGAGAACAGAGAGAGAGAGCAGAGAGAGCAGAGTGAGAGAGCAGAGAGAGAGAGCAGAGAGAGAGAGCAGAGAGGGAGAGAGAGCAGAGAGAGAGCAGAGAGAGAGAGAGATCAGAGAGAGAGCAGAGAGATAGAGAGAGAGCAGAGAGAGAGAGCAGAGAGAGAGAGCAGAGAGAGAAAGAGAGAGCAGAGAGAGAGAGCAGAGAGAGAGAGCAGAGAGAGAGGGAGAGCAGAGAGAGAGAGAGAGCAGAGAGAGAGAGAGAGAGCAGAGAGAGAGAGAGCAGAGAGAGAGAGCAGAGAGAGAGAGCAGAGAGAGAGAGAGCAGAGAGGGAGAGAGAGATATTTTTTTTGGGGGGGGGGGGGGGGGTTAAGTCCCCACATCATCAATAAGTTTTATGCTACATGCCTTATTTACCCTAAAAAACGTTTTAAAAGCAATTTAAAGCCCACTTCTGGTTTTCTACCTGGACATCTGAATCTGGGCGGATATCTGGGACACTGGGTTCGAATACCCGATTCGGATTCCAAAATTTCAAACTCGGATATCCGATTTGGATATCTGGGTATCCGGACCCGAATTCAATCCGGATTTTAAAAAGGGGTATCCGAGCAGCACTGCTGGAGAACCCGATCCACCCTAATTGTCTGCAGTAGACCTAAATAGCCACAAAACCCGACTTAAAAAAGCTAAAATCCACCACCTTTGTTAGCAGTAGTCCACCTGCCGGCGTTACCCATAATTCCTGTGTTTTTGTATGAGAGGTTTGGGGTGGTAGAAGAGCGGCCAAAGTCCAGAGATTCCCCCGTCATCCAAGCAGCTCACACAGGTTTAGAGATGTTTATATTTCACAGGGTGATTTGCCACCGAGGATTCTGAATCTCTACAGCGGCGGCTGCCTCTCCGAGAAGCTCTTGACGAGTCTGTCAAATCTTATTTCCCCGGCCTTATATTAATATCCCAGGTGCTCCCTGCGCTCTGAAACACTTATCCAGACGCCGAGGCCTGACAGCTGGCTCTTTGGATGTCTTACAGCCGCGGAAACTCACACTCTTCTTGATTGGCTTTCTCCCGTCTCGGGGACAATCTGAGACGCTTTGTGTGCTGCTGATGGATACTTCTTCCCACCTGCAGAAGGTGATGACTCAGTCGCCTGTTCCGTGTCTCAGCCTTCTGGTAATCCGGCCACAGGAATAGAAGAACATGGGTTAGGATTTGTCATCATGACAGCCCCCTGATTTACAAAGGCAAGGAGCTGAGCATGGCAATCCTTCATCTTACCCCTGCTGCAAGTCAGGGTCGGTTTAAAGGGACACTGTAACAAAAAAAAACCAGCCCCTGGGGGGTACTTACCTCAGGAGGGGGAAGCCTCTGGATCCTAATAAAGCTTCCCCTATCATCTTCACCCTCCAGGATCATATAAAATATTTATCTTACGAGCTCCAGCGCAGGCGCTATAGCAGTTTTCCGATGGGCTCAGACAAAATTAGCTGAGCCCGATCGAGTCCACTCTAATGCGCAGGTGCCCAGTTCAGGGCCCACTGGATCCCGGAGGGTGAAGAGAACAGGGGAAGCCTCATGAGGGGTCAGAGTCAGTGGTGGGCCGAAATTTCACCTATGCAAAATTTTGCATCGAAATTCGCATTTACGTGTTGTAATCGTAATGCAAAATTTCGGGGGAAAATCGTAATTGATTTAGTATGTAATAGTAGTATTTCATAATTTTGCGTAATTTTTCGTGTAATTTTTGCAAAATTTTGTCTTGACTTTAGAGGTTAATAGCAAAGCAAAGCAAAGCAATACATGCTATTGCTACCGAAATTGGTACATATGTTAAAGAGAATATTAGGTACAAGACAGACAATTATTTTTCAGAGACATTGTAGTTTTTGAGAAAATCGATTTTAAAAATGCAAAAAAAAATGGTTTTTAAACTGTAATTTTTCCAAGTTTAAAAAAAATGTTTCTTTGCATTTTTGAAATCAGTTTTCTCAAAAACTGTATGGTCTTTTTGGAAGATTCTTTTTTTCCCCTTATACCCACTTTTCCCTTTAAGTAGCAATTTTGGTGTCAATAGCATGTAAGGGGGCTTTGCTATTAACCGCTAAAGTCGGCACAAAATTACGCGAAATTTAGTAAAAATTATGCAAATTTTTATGCAGAATTACAAATGACTACGGAATCAATTTAGTTTGCAAATCGTAATGAATTATAACTTTTGCAGCACCTAGGGGTAAAGGGACCCCCCAGTGGTCTCCTCCCTGATTGCTCTAAGGGGGTGCAGGTACGATTTGTGGCTACATTGTAACTCAACTCTGTCCTCGCAGTAGCGATGATACTAATGGTAAATTTAGTCATTTCTCAACATTTTCGTCATTAAAATGATGCGTAAATAAAAGCATATGCCTAATTTTTGGAATTACGACTATTTTGGGAATTATTATTTAATAGCTTATTCGTAATTACCATAAATTTTCACTCAATTATGATACATTTTTTACATAATCAAAATTATATTTTTTTTGGGTGAAATTACGATAAATTACGTGAAATCATGAAATTAGGAGTCTGTGAAAAATGACAAATTTACGATCTTGCATCGTAATTCCAAATTATGCATACGCAAAATTTTGGCTGATCGCTACCCAGCCGCTGCTCGGTTCTTGCTTTCTGTTCATCCTCTCTGCCTTCCTCTTCCCCATGACCTGGCACAGGTAGGGCTCGATTCACTAAACCGTGGATAACTCAAATATCACACCTTATTAAAGATCTCACACCTTATCAAAGTTAACAAGCCTTATCAGAGTAGCATAACGAGCACTACAATCTTACGCCTGCTAATTGGTAATGGCACTCGTCCTGCCCTGAGCCCCTGCGGGTTTGTAGCGCTCGCTATGCTACTCTGATAAGGCGCATTAACTTTGATAGGTGTGGTATCTTTGATACGGTGTGATATCTTTGATAAGGTGTGATATCTTTGATACGGTGTGATATCTTTGATAAGGTGTGATATTTGAGTTATCATGGTTTAGTGAATCAAGCCCCTTATACGTAAATAATCTAAATATCTTGGAGAGTAAATGCAGCTCAAACAAAGGAGATGTGATTGTTTTATTCCTGTGTTGCATCCGTTAAACACCTGTAAATTACGCCTCCCCCTTTGCCGTTGTCTTTACATTTGTTGCTAGAGTTGCCCTTTAAGAACTGGATTGCTTGTTGTCTTTTTATCCTGCCCATTTTTTTTTACTCAGCTCCGTAGTTAGCTGATTGCAGCGGCTGCCACACAGTTGGCTCCCCCATTGTGAGGAAGCAGTTCTAATCATGGGCCTGTCCATCACTCCTTAAACAAATCCATCAAATCAGTGGAGTGTGGCGGTGGGAGCCAACGCAGGAGCAGAAATAGTGCTGATGACAATGGAGTGTTTCAGTGAAATGTTTTAGCGGAGTGCCTCATCTGTCAGACTCGGGAGAGAATACAGGTTCCTTATGACAAAACTTCTCTCCATAATGTTCCAGTTTCCACATATCCCAGCATGCTCTCTGTTGCGGGCGGCTCATTTCTGCTCACAGCATTTGAGGACTAATCCTTCTGAAGCGGGAATGCAATAATAAGCGGTATTATGTAAATGTGCTGAAAAATGCTCTCTTCTGCTATTACTACTTAATTGCTATGCATTATTAGGTTCACTTCCTAGGTTGGGTGACACGGGAGCACTTTTCATCGTTTACATGGTGCATGCGGGCCTATTTCTGTATACCAGCCACTTCCTGTTCCTCTATGGCTGTCCTGCTCCACCCTACCCCTGCTATTTCCTCCAACCCCACCCCCCTTCCCTGCCATTTCCTACTCTGACCCTGCTTCCCTGCTCCACTCTGCTCCTGCTAAACACTCCAACTCCACCTCCATATATCTCCCAAGCTACTTCCTGCTCTGCTACTGCTTCCCTGCTCCACTCTACCCCTGCTATTCCCTCCAACTCCACCTTTATCTGTCTTCCTAGCCACTCTCTGCTCTGCTATTGCTTCCCTGCCCTAGTCTACTCCTGCTAAACACTCCGACTCCACCTTTATCTGTCTCCCCAACCACTTCCTGCTCTGCTATTGCTTGTCGACTCCACTCTGCTCCTGCTAAACATTCCAACTCCACCTTTATCTGTCTCCCCAGCCACTTCATGCTCTGCTGCTGCTGCCCTACTCCACTCTGCTCCTTCTAAACATTCCAACTCCACCTTAATATGTCTCCCCAGCCACTTCCTGCTCCCCTACGGCTGTTCTGCTCCACTCTGCTCCTACTAAACACGCCAACTCCACCTTCATAGCTCTACCCAGCCACTTCCTTCTCCTCTATGGCTGTCTGCTTCAATCTGCTCCTGATAAACACTCCGACTCCACCTTCCTATGTCCTCCCAGCCACTCCCCGCTCTGCTACTGCTGCCCTGCTCCATTCTACCCCTGCAATTCCCCCCACCTTTATATGTCTTCCCAGCCACTTCCTGTTCTGCTATTGCTTCCCTGCTCCACCCTGCTCCTGCTAAACACTCCAACTCCTCCTTCAAATCTATTCACATCCACTTCCTGCTCTGCTACTGTTTGCCCTGCTCCACTCTCCTCCTACTAAACATTCCAACTCCACCTCCATATGTCTCCCCAGCCAATTCCTGCTCCTCTACGGCTGTCCGGCTTCACTCTCCTCCTGCTAAACACTCCAAATCCACCGTCATGTGTCTACTAAGCCACTTCCTGCTCTGCTACTACTGCTCTGCTCAACTCTACTCCTGCTAAGACTGCAACTCCACCCATATGTCTCCCCAGCCACTCCTACTCTGCTACAGCTTTCCTACGCCATTCTATTCCTACTAAACACTCCAACTCTTCCTCCACATGTCTTCCCAGCCACTTCCTGCTCTGCTGCTGCACATAAGCAAGGAGGGAGGGCCCTCAATATAAAGGGAGGGGTGGTGAAACGATAGGAGGACTGCATTGAGAGGTTCTCAGCAGAGACAGTTAGGACATTGTCGAGGTGGAGTAGGCCTTCTTGACGATGTGAGTATTGAGGGCTTGTTTGAAGGTGCTGAAGGAGGAAGCAAGCCTTATGGGCAGTGGGGAGAGAGTTCGACAGGATGGACGTGGCTCTAGAAAAGTCCTCTAGGCGAACATGGGAGTGCTAGATTTGTAGGGTGGTTAGGAGGAGGTCATTGGATGAGTGAAGTGGGCGACTAGGTGTGTATCTACGAACCAGTTCAGAGATGTAGGTCGGACAGGATTTGTGTACATTTGAACGCTGGACATAGGACCTTTAACCTGCTGAGCGGTCTGGACGAGCTCAGCTCGTCCAACACCGCCAGAGGCTGCCGCTCAGGCCCTGCTGGGCCGATTTTTGTCAAATAAAAAGCAGCACACGCAGCCGGCACTTTGCCAGCCGCGTGTGCTGCCTGATCGCCGCCGCTCTGCGGCGATCCGCCGCGAGCAGCGGCGAAAGAGGGTCCCCCCAGCCGCCTGAGCCCAGCGTAGCCGGAACAAAAAGTTCCGGCCAGCGCTAAGGGCTGGATCGGAGGCGGCTGACGTCAGGACGTCGGCTGACGTCGATGACGTCACTCCGCTCGTCGCTATGGCGACGATATAAGCAAAACAAGGAAGGCCGCTCATTGCGGCCTTCCTTGTTTATTCTGGGCGCCGGAGGCGATCGGAAGATCGCCTCCGGAGCGCCCTCTAGTGGGCTTTCATGCAGCCAACTTTCAGTTGGCTGCATGAAATAGTTTTTTTTTTATTTAAAAAAAACCCTCCCGCAGCCACCCTGGCGATTTAATCAGAACGCCAGGGTGGTTAAAGAGACTCCGTAACAAAAATTGCATCCTGTTTTTTATCATCCTACAAGTTCCAAAAGCTATTCTAATGTGTTCTGGCTTACTGCAGCACGTTCTACTATCACCATCTCTGTAATAAATTAACTTATCTCTCTCTTGTCAGACTTGTCAGGCCTATGTCTGGAAGGCTGCCAAGTTCTTCAGTGTTGTGGTTCTGCTATGAACTCCCCCATCCAGGCCCCTCTCTGCACACTGCCTGTGTGATATTTAGATTAGTGCAGCTTCTCTCTGTTCTATTATCTTTTACAAGCTGGATAAATCCTCCTCTGAGCTGGCTGGGCTTTCACATACTGAGGAATTACATACAGGCACAGCTGTCTGCACTCTGCAGGAAGAAATAGCCTGACACTTCAGTGGAAGATAGCTGCAGGGGAAAGAAACACACAAATGATCTCTTGAGATTCAAAAGGAAGGGTGTATACAGCCTGCTTGTGTATGAATGTATTTTCTATGTGTGGACATACTGTACAGCAACCTACTTCCTGTTTTGGTGGCCATTTTGTTTGTTTATAAACAAACTTTTTAAAACTGTTTTTAACCACTTTTAATGCGGCGAGGAGCGGCGAAATTGTGACAGAGGGTAATAGGAGATGTCCCCTAACGCACTGGTATGTTTACTTTTGTGCGATTTTAACAATACAGATTCTCTTTAAGCTGAACAGATACAAAAAATACAAAAAAGAGAGGCAATGCAGATTGTGTATTAGTGTATGTAACCTGACATTACTTTTCACTAACTAAAATAGCCCATTTTTCCGTATACCTGCGAATGGTTTATAAAAAAACAAAACAAAGCGCACATTAGATGCCTTGCGTCACCCCATTTGCTGAGAAGGCTTTTAAGCAGTAAATTATACATTGTCTCAGCCTTAAATGTGTATCTGAGCGTTGCGTGCGATTTTTTAATTTACAGGGAATTACAGCTACCCTTCCATTTGCATGTTTCCCTCACGCTGTCAGGACCAAATGTTAATAAAAAATAATCCCCTTCCTCTACGTTTCTGCCGCGACTCGGAGCTGTCTGAGTCCTGGCGATTAGGCGGGAGGGAACGCAGAGTCTCTGCTACAGTCAAAACGCATGAAGGTTAATGGGATAAGAAATAATTGTTTTATTTTGGGAGTTGTGCTTTGGGGGGGAGGGGGGGGGGGTTGGTGACAAGCTGTGGAGACATCTGGGATGTACAATAGGCCAGATAGACTTAAATATGTTCCAACAGTCGGCGTCCGTATTATTATAGGGTGTCTAAGGGACAGATGGGATTAGGAGTGACTTTCTTTCTTTTTTTTTGCTTTTAATCAATCTGTTTTTTTAAGAAACTTTATACTACATAAAATATTCCGTCTCCCTCTTCCACCACATAGGGATCAATGTAGGTGCTGCAGAATACCAGTGTTATTTTTAGTACACTTGAAGTTAGAGGGATATGGAGTCTGCCATATTTATTTCCTTTTGAAGTGGTCTGAAACTCATAACATTCAATAAGAATGTGTTTTCCTAGTTTTTATTACTCATACAGTTATCATATTTGCTTTTGTGCCTAGGTAATATGGTCTGTTTACAAATTACAAGTTTCCAAAGTGTAGTTTATCTTGCCCTGAAACCTGCCATTGCATTTTATTCAAACTGCTTTTTATCATATATTAACATCTTCTAATGAGCTATTCTGAGCTGTTTGTGTGCTTGAAGCACAGAGAGCTTCACAGAGAGCTCCTTTTCACTAGTTACCCTTTGTTTACACACAAATGTAACAACATTGGAATGCAAACAAAGATACTGTTATCTCCAGTCTGGATGCGGATTTGAAGCTAAATAGCAGGACAAAGTGCTTTGTTTAACCATTTCAGTGATGTTCTGCTAAGAAAAAAATCTGGGATACTAACTTTCAAGCTGTGGGGAATCTTTTAGAGCAAAGTAGAAATGCTGACTTTCAGACCACTTTAATCTCCTTAGCGGTAACCCTGAGGTTGGTTTCACACTAGAAACCAGCATTGGCAATGTGGTGCATTGCGCCCGACACACTGCAAAAACAGGCCTTCAGGGAACACTGCGCTATTGCGTGGCGTATAGCGTGGTGGGCCCTGTCTGCCCACTGGCCAAGCAGGAAGTGATGCACACTTGCCATCACTTCCTGCTTCGGGTATGCAGAAGTGTATTGTTTAAATATGCTTCCACGCATGCGCACCGCGACATTGCGTGGTAGTTTTTTTCTAAATCCACACATCGCCATAGACTAACATGACTTCCAGGTGGACGCAGATTGCCGCAAGTCTATGCATCGGCGTAGCGTTGACGTAGTTTTTGACCTGCGTTGGGGTTGCAGCGAAAACTTCACTTCTGTCATGTTGCGCCATAATGTTGCAATAGTAGCAAGTAGAAAAAAGTAGTATCCGGGCACCAACAGCAGCAGTAATGCTAATACACCTTTAATACATCCCCAAACCGCTTGACATACAGGTAAAGCCTAACAGCCGTTTCACAGGAAAAACCTGCTTCTTCAGAGGCAACCAAAAGCTTTTAGTTGCCTCTGAAGAAGCAGGTTTTTCCTGTGAAACGGCTGTTAGGCTTTACCTGTATGTCAAGCGGTTTGGGGATGTATTAAAGGTGTATTAGCATTACTGCTGCTGTTGGTGCCCGGATACTACTTTTTTCTACTTGCTACTATTGGATGTTGATGTACTGATCTGGAGGCACAACTTGGGCCACCTGTTACCCCCTACCTGTCTACAGTCCACTGTCATCTTGTGCCAATCAACCTCTACCTCTGTTTGAGCCATAATGTTGCAGTAGGAAAGTCTCCATAGACTTTCATTGTGTGGCAGTTGGATGTGGTAAAAATACCGCAAGTGAGGTGAATTTGTTAGTCATAAAAGGTTATTAGAAATGGTAATTTCATTTTGCACACAGCCCAATAAATAATATGCTTCTCTGAACTGTGTTTTGCATGGAGTTTTAGTATAAAAAAACACAAAAACGGCACACCAGAGCGGTGAAAATACCAGGTATAGTATTTATTTTGTAAAATCTATCGCGGGATATGTTTATTTTGTGCCAAAGCGTTCATCTCTGGTTTCCTTTAAAGAGGTGCTCACATCTGTGGTTACTACTGCTAGGGCACTTTTGTATCGACCTGAGGAAGCAAGCCAGCACCGGTGAAACACGTTGTCTTTTGTGCATGAATAAAACGTATACTTACCTTTGTGGTTTGTCCTTTAAGGAGGTAAGAACCATTTACTCCTCCTAACGTATACATTTTCTTGTTATCAGATAGAGGGCGCCTCCAACAGTGTATTTTAGACTACCTTGTATTTCAAACACTTGTGTTTCCAACAAATTCAAGGAGAGTGGCAGACCAGAGCCCGCCAAGCATACCTGGAATACCGACCGATAACCGTTATTTTCCTGTAGGCCCCAATGGTGGTTGCAGAGAAGAGCAACCTACCCTTGTGAGTATAATACTTAGATCTAATTATACCCATTTTGACAAACAATACCACACCATTGGGCTCCTGGTCTCTCTGATTTAGAAGCTTGGAGGCGATTACGACCACCAGGAATCAAACCAGCTCTTTCTATGTGTGGAATTGTCTTTGTAGGAGGAAATCAGCCATATCTTTGGTGTGTAAACGAGTTCTTGATTTCAGGTACTCCTCTTCAAATGCTGCATTGCAGTAATGCTAACCACCAGTTTGTCTGAGGCTGCTACCCGTGGCTCAATAGAGGCGAAAGCTCCGTCTATCTATAGCGGATGACAAGAAATAAAATAAATCTATGTATGGGTAAGTTCTGGTATTCAGCCCTTTCCTTCCCTCCCCTCCGCTTCCGAATTCCGCCACCGCTCGCTGCGCTAAAGTATAAACAGGCGGCGCACTTCTTACCGCCCAGCAGGTAGGCTGCAGGGCACAACCTCCCCGCCTCCCCTCCAGCCTGACATCTCCGAAATATTTATTCACTTCCAGGCGACGCAGGCCCCATGAGGCGATAAATCTATTCATTAAGACCAGGGAAAGACTTTGGCTTGCAAAAAGTCGTTTCTTACATGTGAAAAGGTCTGCGTAAAAAGCCTGAGCTGTGTGACGCCAACCGAAAAAGGCTTGTAAAAGAGTGAGGCCGCGGATGTCCGCCGTAAGTACGCAGCAAATGCGGCTAAGTGGGAACAGTGGCAGCAAGTCAAAGATAATTATTTAAAATATGTAAAAAAAAAGAATAAATCTAAAAACTGACATCTTAAGTACTTCCATTTATGGTAATATAACAGAATTGTCTTTTTGTGTGGACAGACTGAAATCTAACAAACTGTTATTAACCACTCTGCAACCGCACCAAATAGCGAGCGATCAGTAACAGCTTTGCCCGTGCAAACTACTTAGCACCCTAGTTTGCACGTGCAAAGCTTTTAGGCATGCTAACTGTGTTAGCATGCTTTAGTGAATCAAGCCACGTGAGCGGTTCGACGTTAACGTCGCACCGCGCAACATTTTCATGGCAAACCAGATTGCGTGATCTGTTACTTTACACGTGTAAACTTAGTTTACACGTGTTGTAGGGCTTTTCACAAGCGTGCTAAGACTTAGCACTGCTTTGTGAATCAAGCTCAAAGCCTGCATGCAAAGAGCTAAGGTGGCCATCAGGGGCGGACTGACAACTCATGGGCCCCCAGGCAATAGGAGATTATGGGGCCCCGTACCAACGTTGCCAATCTTTCACATTATTTTTTACTGACAAAGATATAATCACCTTGGGGCTCCCCCTACAGAATTAAGCTTTGTGGGCGGCTAGCAGCGGTCTGGGACTTAACGCTTCTCTTCCAGATGCGGGGGGGAGCTCTGTGTGCTGCTAGTCTGGTCTATTCAGTCACTGAGTAGACCAGACGGCATATTAACGATAATTGCATTAGAGTCTGTGGCGGCGCCCTTTACGTCCACCCTCAGCCGGCGCCCATTTTTTCCTGCTACTGACTAAATCATGTATACATAATTATTGTAAAAATGAAGCACTTTTTTAATTACTTTAATTTTACTGGAGTTCTTCTTTAAGGACAAACCGCAAAGGTAAGTAAACTTTTATTCATGCACATAAGACAGACAACACGTTTCACGGGTGCTAGCCCGCTACCTCAGGTCAATACAAAAGTGCCTTAAAGGATACCCGAAGTGACATGTGACATGATGGGATAGACATGGGTATGTACAGTGCCAAGCACACAAATAACTAGGCTGTGTTCCTTTTTTTCTTTCTCTGCCTGAAAGAGTTACATATCAGGTATGTAAGTGGCTGACTCAGTCCTTACTCAGACAGGAAGTGACTACAGTGTGACCCTCACTGATAAGAAATTCCTCTTTTTATCTCTTTCTTGATCTCAGAAGCCATTTTCTGTTTTATAGCTGGAATTTCTTATCAGTGAGGGTCACACTGTAGTCACTTCCTGTCTGAGTCAGGACTGAGTCAGCCCCTTACATACCTGATATTTAACTCTGTCAGGCAGAGAAAGAAAAAAAAGAACACAGCATAGTTATTTGTGTGCTAGGCACTGTACATACCCATGTCTATCTCATCATGTCACATGTCACTTCGGGTATCCTTTAACAGCAATATAACACGGACGTGAGCTAAGCTTCTCTATAGGACTCGTTGTTTTTTTTTTTTTTTGGCTTCAGATTCACTTTAAGGCATTAGGATTTTATATTGACTAGGGAATGTTTTTGTTTTGGTTTTCGTTCTGTTTATTTTTTGTTATATTTATATGATCGCTTATCCCCCACTCTCATTGGATGCGCTCTGTTTACCGCCGCTCCCTCTCTGTGGCAGGACTCAGCGCTGGCACCAGGCTGGCTCAGGCAATATATTTGGCTGCTTTATTGCTCAGGGATTGGAAGTGCCTTTATTTTATGACCATCGCAGGGAAAGAGTAAGTGTTCCTCACCGCATTGAGGCTTTGTATAATGTGCAGATTTGTAAAACAAATCTCCTCCAGTCCCCGAATCCTCCTCGCGGAGCGCCGTCATGCCGCTTGTTTTACGACCCGACGCCATTAGCCCCGCAAGAATAAATAACCAGAGAAAACATGTTTTTAGCTTTTATTATTAAAATATGACACAGCACTCATCACAGCCATTTGTCTCCGCCGGGCCACGGTAATTAGGCTGGGAGCAGCGCGCCATGGAAACCAGACCCACATCCACCAATCACATTCCTTGTCTCATTATTCTAATGCTTACAGCCCGCTGAAAGGTGAAGCCTGATTGGGTAATGATTGGTTGATGCAATTTGCTGATTATCATCATGTCTATTCCCATTTTCCCGTCAGAGAAGATATTCCCTTGTTTATTGCATTTTAACTTTAAAGGACAACTGAAGTGAGCGGGATACGGAGCCTGCCATATTAATTTCCTTTAAAGAGACACTGTAACAATAAAAACGTCCCCTGGGGGGTACTCACCTCGGGTGGGGGAAGCCCCTGGATCCTAATGAGGCTTCCCCCGTCCTCCTCTGTGCCACGGGGGTCTAGCTGTGCCCCTCCGAACAGCGGCCCGATAGACCTGACAGCCTGTTCAATATTTACCTTTCCAGGCTCCAGCGGGGGCGCTGTTGCGGCTCTTCTGACGGAGATAGGCGGAAATAGCCGATCTCCGTCGGGTCCGCTCTACTGCGCAGGCACAGGAGACTTGTGCCTGTGCAGTAGAGCGGCCCGACGGAGATCGGCTATTTCTGTCTATCTCCGTGGGAAGGAGCAGATAATGCGCCTGCGCTGGAGCCAAAAGGTAAATATTTACGTCGCCGCTACCGTGGGACACAGGAGGACGGGGGAAGCCTCAATAGGATCCGGAGGCTTCCCCCACCCGAGGTGAGTACCCCCAGGGGAGTTTTTTTGTTACAGGTTTTCTTTAAAGCAATACCAATTGCCTGGCTGTCCTGCCGATCCTCGGTGCTAGTAAAAAAGGGCGCACAGGGATAGTGGATAAAAAGGGCGCCGCCATAGACTGCAATGCAAAATATCGGCTATTCGGCGCCTGACAGGAAAAAAGGGCGCCCGAGAAATAGCGGTTACAGGGATCGTGTTAACAAAATTTTTCGTTTACAGAATAAGGTTTATAACAAATATCGTTTACAAGTTCGTTTTGAGTTTGTGTTATACTTATTTTTTCGTTTTTAATTTTCGCTTATATCAGTTTTTACTTATTAGTTAGTTTAAAAATTTCGCTTACAAAAGTATAACAACTAAATTTTCGTTTACACTTTTTTGATCATTTAAAAATTTGTTTTCATATGTATAATGCCTAAATCCGGTTTCACCCTTATTGTATTAGAAATACATCGCTTTTGGTATTAACTTTGTTTTTACACTTATAATGTGTTGATTATAGTTACTAAAATATCACTTTTAATATTACTGTTATTTTAAGGTTGTTTTTACACTTATAATGCGTTGATTATAGTTACTAAAATATCGCTTTTAATGTTACTGTTATTTTAAGATTTCTAATGCTTGTAAGGCTATCTATTGTATTGCATATATTTATATATACTTTTCTCTATTTATAATATTAATATATACGTGATTTTAAGGCTATTTTAAGGCTATTTATTCTATTACAAATATAGAAATTATTTTATTCATGTTATTTGTAGAGAAGAATTTTAAGGATTAAATATATTATTGTTTATATGTGTTTAGGGTATTTGTGCAGTGGGGATGGTTAGGTTTAGGCATTACCAGGGGGGTCTAGGGGTTAGGGATAGGTACAGGGAGGGTTAGGTATAGTTACAGTATAATATACGCAATCAGGGGGTGGTTAGGGTTAGGCACCACCAGGGGGGTGGTTAGGGATAGGGACCACCAGGGGGGTGGTTAGGGATACGCACCACCAGGGGGGTGGTTAGGGTTAGGCACCACCAGGGGGGTGGTTAGGGTTAGGCACCACCAGGGGGGTCTTAGGGTTAGGCACCACCAGGGGGGGGGGTCTTAGGGTTAGGCACTACCAGGGGGGTCTTAGGGTTAGGCACCACTAGGGGGGTCTTAGGGTTAGGCACCAACCTGGGTGGTTTAGGGTTAGGTACCACCAGGGGGGTCTTAGGGTTAGGCACCACCAGGGGGGTCTTAGGGTTAGGCACCACAGGGGGGTCTTAGGGGTTAGGGATAGGTACAGGGAGGGCTCTGTGTGAGAGTAAGGTTAGGTATAGTTACAGCACAATATATGTAATATATACAATTTATTAAATTATATATATTTAAACAAAGAGAGGTCTAGGGGTTAGGGATAGGGAGAGATCTGTGTGAGCCTACAGTTTGGTATAATTACAGTAAAATATCTGTAAAACCTACCATTGCATTGCTATGCTTAATACAAGTGTAAATATCGTTTTTGTTATAGACGATATTTGACGTTTCTTTTCATAATTCGTTTGTTGTTATAGACGGTATTTTGCCATTTCATTTCCGTTTATTTAACCTATTTAGCACTAAATTTTCGTTTACAACCCCTTAAAAGAAAAATATGGTTTTGCATTAAAACTTAAAATTTCGGCTATACCCCGCGCCCTTTTTTCCAGGCGCCCTTTTTTGATACACGCGCCGATCCTCTGCCTCTAATACTTTTAGCCATAGCCCCTGAACAAGCATGCAGCAGATCATGTGTTTCTGTCATTATTGTCAGATCTGACAAGATTATCTGCATGCTTGTTTCTGGTGTTTGCAAAGAGAGCACAGGTAGGGACACCAAGAGCCAAATATAGTGAAGTACGTACTGGTAATATGGGATGAAGTTGGTAGAGTAAATACAAATATACTCACAAAGCAGGGTTACCTCAAAGGCAACCACTTTAATAGCAGACGGGGAGATCAGACCTGACCCCACTCAGGATTAAAAGGATACTGTAGGGGGTCAGGGGAAAATGAGTTGAACTTACCCGGGGCTTCTAACGGTCCCCCGCAGACATCCTGTGTTGGCGCAGCCACTCACCGATGCTCCGGCCCCGCCTCCGGTTCACTTCTGGAATTTCAGACTTTAAAGTCTGAAAACCACTGCGCCTGCGTTGCCGTGTCCTCGATCCCGCTGATGTCATCAAGAGCGCACAGCGCAAGCCCAGTATGGTCTGTGTCTGCGCAGTACACTCCTGGTGACATCAGCGGGAGCGAGGACACGGGTGTGCAGGCGCAGTGGTTTTCTGACTTTAAAGTCAGAAATTCCAGAAGTGAACTGGAGGCGGGGCCGGAGCATCGGTGAGTGGCTGCGCCAACACAGGATGTCTGCGGGGGACCATTAGAAGCCCCGGGTAAGTTCAGCTCATTTTCCCCCGACCCCCCTACAGTATCCCTTTAAGAAGTCGCTCTCTGTAGATAAGGACAAAAGGGGATGACACCCCTCCAAGTGTGGACTTACAACAATGTAACAGGGATACAGAGACGCTAGAAGAACAAAAATAAAAAGTTTAACATTTGTGGAGGCAGTGGTGGACTTACCTCCTCCAAACACACACAACACAGTTTAGCAGAACAAATTTATTTACATAGTCCATGGGAAAATGCAACGTGTTTCGCAGGTATGACCTCGCTTCATCAGGCAATAGATAGGAGTAGGTACAGTGCAGGTCGGTAGCTGGGCCAAGCGCTTCTGTATCCCTGTTACATTGTTTCTGGTGTTATTCAGACACTACTGCAGCCAAATAGATCAGCAGGACAGCCAGGCAACTAGTATTGCTTAAAAGGAAATAAAAGGAAATAAATATGGCAGCCACCATGTTATTCTCACTTCAAAGGACAACTGAAGTGAGAGGTATAAGAAGGATGCCATGTTTATTTCCTTTTACACAATACCAGTTGCCATCGGATGAAATTGGACATGTGCGCCCCCGCCGCTCGTCCGTCGCGTCATCACACCGGTGGCCGTGAACCGCATGCGTGGTCCAGTCTTTAGAGGTAGTACTGTATTAGCTGAGTCTCAGGCAACCAGAAAGTCCGCTTATTAGCAGATTCACGTTGGTGCCGGATAACTGACGGGGAGATTTCTCAACTCATTACCAACAGTTTTTTCTTCTTAATCTGTTCTAACGAGCTGGGAGAACAGTTCTGCATGATAAGAAGAACCTTCTTAAATCCTAGTTAATAGTGGCAGTTTAGCATGAATTTCTAGAGCTGCACTACAGTTAAGAAAAGTGCAAATCCATCCCTAAACTGGCGCAGATTAAGAAGTGCTTGATAGCTGTTCTACAGATGTAGAGCTGCAGGTTAGACATGATGATTGCAGAGTGCAGGCTAGACATGATTTGTGATGTGCTCCTCCCACCTGCTGAATTCCTCCTCAGAGCCTGCTGCTATCAATACAGCAGGTGTGTTGGTTACCTCAGCAACAGCAATTCCCCTCACACACAGCACTGTCTGAGAGACCTTCCTAGCTCCACCTATCTTACAACAGTTTTAGAAGGAATCTGCACTATCTAATGATTTCTTAGGATGTCTGAGACAGTTCTGCACGGATTTCAAAAAACCTACTAATATTTTGTCCCAGACACTCTTGATAAATCTGGCCCACAGACTCTACTGTAAATAAGTTTCAATAACAATGATTTAGCGAGAGTTCCCACTGCATAGATCAAAAATGGATCCATTTTCCGTTTCAGGCTCCCTGCACACTGCAAATCGGTTTTGCAATTCCGTTTCCGATTCCGATTTGCAATTCTGATTTTCCCTGAATGCAATCAACAGACAAACGGAGGGAAAAAAAAGCAGCATGCGTAACGATTAAGGCTCCCTGCACACTGCATGCGACTCCGATTCCGATTTTTAATCGGTTTTACATCCGATACCTATTTTTAATTGTTACAGCATGCTTCGTTTTTTCCTCCGTTTTACTGTTGATTGCATTCAGGGAAAATCGGAATTGCAAATCAGAATCGGAAAACAGATTTGCAATGTGCAGGGAGCCTAAAAATTGGAATTGGATGTGAAAACCGATTAAAAATCGTAATCACATGCAGTGTGCAGGGAGCCTCAAATGGATCAGTTTGTTACATTGGGCATCAGTTTTTCATCCTTGTGTTCCATTCCATTTCCCATCGCCACCCACTCGATATTCCCGTCGGCACCCGCTTTGTCCAGCAGATCCAGAAAAGTCTTACAGGACCTAAACTTGCATTCCGCTTGTAGGAACAGAATGAACAGATCCGTTCCGAGCGGACTGATGTGGACAGATCCTATTGCTTTGTGTAGGAACCATTCGCCTACATTCCAATGCCAACAGCTTTGTTCTGGTAAACTGACAGTAGCAGCTCCAGCTTATAATTTTTGGGGAGCACAAAGGGGGCATGATGGCTGGCTGGTGGGTCCAATTTGGATGATCAAAATCAGTGTTTGTATCAGGGCTGTGGAGTCGGAGTCGTGGAGTCGGAGTCGTGGAGTCGGGCAATTTTGGGTGCCTGGAGTCGGAGTCGGGAAAAAATGCACCGACTCCGACTCCGACTCCTAATGAATTTGTAACTGTAATTAAAATAGAAAATATGATAAAATGTTCTATTTCTCAGATAATAGTCATGAAAAATAATGTATATATACAGTATATATACAGTAATAGCTGTGCTTAGTCCACAAAAATGAAATAAACCAATCAAAATTAGTTACTTGTGCTGCTTCAATAAAGCAGTCCCCGTATTTTTAAGGTCAGATATACATATCTGATTGTGACTGTATATATGATGTGTACACAGGAATCTCTTATATATACTAAATAACATCTATGCTGTAAGAATAAAGCCTGATGTGTAGCTGTGTCACTAATAAAGATGGTCAACAAGATGGAAATAATTCTGCATTGATGCTGATTTATGCAAATGTATGCACTCCCTTTGCTGATGAAATCAAATAATTTGATATGTTGTTAAAATTTGGTTTGGTGACTACAAATTAAAGGGTAACTGAGACGGATGAAAAGTAAAGTTTTATACATACCTGGGGCTTCCTCCAGCCCCCTTCAGGCTAATCAGTCCCTCGCTGTCCTCCACCACCCGGATCTTCTGCTATGATTCCTGGTAATTCAGCCAGTCAGCGCTGTCCGGCCGCATGCCGCTCCCACAGCCAGGAACATTCTGCACCTGCGCCATAGTGCTGCACAGGTGTAGTATGCTCCTGGCGGCGGAGTGTGTGCATGCGCACTACGCCCGACTGGCTCAAGTACCTGGACTGATAGCAGAAGATCCAGGTGGTGGAGGAGGACAACGAGGGACTGATTATCCTGAAGGCGGCTGGAGGAAGCCCCAGGTATGTATAAAACTTTAATTTCATCAGTCTCAGGTTTACTTTGTTACAAAGTAGTACTATACTCTACATATGCACTCTCCACAGAGCTGCAGGGAATCCACTGAGAATGCTGTGCACATTGAACACAGAGGTGTTGTCTGTTTACAATCTCCTCATTCCCCTGCAGAGTACCTGCACATCACTCTTACATGTACCCACACTTACATTGCCTAGGGCCTGATAGATGTTCTTTGTTCCGGCTTGTACCTTTTACAAGTACTCTTACCAAGGACTAGTTTTAGTCTAAAGGGAATAAATATAGTAGTCTACATATCCTTCTCACTTCAGTTGTCTTGTAAAATTCCTAAGCGTTGGCAGTTAAGAGACGAATTTCATGTTACATACTTTTAATCAACAAAATTGTAATATGCAAATTAGAGGAGTCGGAGTCGTGGAGTCGGAGTCGGTGGAATCCTAAACTGAGGAGTCGGAGTCGGAGTCGGTGGATTTTTGGACCGACTCCACAGCCCTGGTTTGTATGACGAGCTTTACATATTTATTTGCCTAACTCAGAAGGGAGAGAATCACTGTGTGTGTAACTCCTTCTCTTAGTAGCTAAGCATTGCTTGTGACTAGAGCTTGTGTTTTACACACAGGGCGTTTTGAATTAGGATAATGCCATTTATTGGCTAATTTAAAAGTAAAACAGTAAGCTTTCAGCAAGTAAAGCTGGCCATACACTAGGCCGATTCCCCGCCGATCGACTGCAGATTCGATCACTGGGATTGAAACTGCTGTCAAATCGTTAACGTTAACGCTAAATTTCGATCTATTTTGTCCCTCCGTGCAGGAAATTACCATAGATCGCCCATGGGTAAGGAGCGCGTCGCTAGCGGCGTTCGAGTGCCCGACGACCGACGTAATACAGCTGGAATACATTACCTGCTCCGCTGCGCGACTTCCCTGGTCTCTGCTGCCTTCTTCTCCGCGCTGGTCTCCGGGTCCGGCTGGCTTCACTGAACTTCCTGTCACGGCAGGAAGTTTAAACAGTAGAGGGCGCTCTACTGTTTAAACTTCCCCCAGACAGGAAGAAGTGAAGCCTGCCGGACCTGGAGACCAGAGCGGAGAAGAAGACAGCAGAGACCAGGGAAGTCGCGGTAGCGGAGCAGGTAATGTATGCGGCGGGGGGTGTCTAGCGGCGGCAGCACCACCACCATAGATTGTGAACGGTTTCAGGCTGAAATCGATTCACAATCTGTTTGCAGTAAAGGCAGCCATATGATCCCTCTCTGATCAGATTCGATCAGAGAGGGATCTATCTGTTGGTCGAATCTGATGGCAAATCGACCAGTGTATGGCTACCTTAAGCCTTCTTGAGACTCTATTCCTGTTGACTGACAATGTTAGAGCATACAATCAGAAGGGATAGAAAGATTTTTTTTTTGCAAATACAATATAAGTGTCATCCAGATACATTAATTACAAGGGATCTTGCAAGGATTGTGAGGTCTTTATGGCAAATAGATAAGACGCTTGGTTTTCTTAACGCTCACAAAGACTCTCAAAGAAAGTTTTTACAGACTTTATCCTGTTCAGTGTATGCTGCTAGGGCTTAGAAACAGTAACTGTATGTTGCGGAGGAGGAGGAGGGGGGGCACTCGAGGTGACAAAGAGATTACCGGGGGAGGGGGGAGCAGTGGCCCAATGTAGTGCTGTAAACTAAAAGTTTTTTTGTGCTAATGTGAATTCAGCCTTATACATATGGCCCTGTTATTTTTTTTTTTTTTTGTTAGCTACAACTCGTACACATTCATTTGTTGTCACCTTAAAATTACATTTGGGAAGCGAGAACCCTCGGAAGTCTAGTCCCCGGGATAATAGGCTGCCTCTCTCTTCCCATCACGCGATGGTGTATAGCGATCCTCGCCTCTGTATGAATGCAGTTAACAATTCTCTGACTGTCACTTGGTTATTACTAAATTACTAGCTTGGCCAGAATGTGACAGTGTGACGGGCGATTGTTGACATTTTCCGGGCGGCGGTAGCGGCGTGGGTCAGCACAATGCTTCTCATTGATTAGTACAACACAGAAGAGGCATCACAAGGATGTGTCCTGCTTTCGTCTGGAAATTGTAAAATTAATTGCAACTGTCTCACATTTTATCATTTCAGTTTGAGTTCCGCGGTAAGCGGCGAGCCCGGGCAGAGGGCGATGTGCCATTGTCGCGTCTCGGATATTCCAATATTTCCAAAGCTCCTTTATAAACACAAAACATATTTTGCTTCCTTTCTGCGATTTTTTTTTCTTATTTTGTAAATGCCAATATAGGCAAGTCAGGGAGTTTGATACTGTACATTTTAAAGCGGTATAAAACCCTGATATAATATTCAATAAAAACATGTTTTCCTATGTTTTATATGCCATACGGTTATCATATTTGCTTTTGTGCATAAGTATTATTATTCATTTAGAAATTATACGTTCCCAAAGTACATTTTTTTTGCTCTGAAAGCTGACTTTGCATTTTATTCATAACTGCTTTATTCATCTTCTAACATCAGCAGAAATGCTTTCTGATTGTTTCACTGTCTTCAGGAGACTCTGCAGTGTCAGAGAAGGGTTTGTTTACATTCCTGACTTGATACAATTAAACACAAGATAACATTATCTCTAGTTTGGATTCCTCCAGCTTTCCCTGCAGGGGATCTTCTAAGGCCTGTGTTTAACCCTTTGAATGCTGTTTTAGTAAAAATAATCTATTAGAGCAAAGAAGAAATGCTCGCTTTCATTCCGCTTTAACCATATAAGGATTGTGTCTGGTGATAAGCGCGATTTTCACATAATCATAAATTTGCATCGTAATTCGCAATTAGTGTGCAAAATCGTAATGTGGCATTTTGAGGAAAATCTTAATTAATTTTTTTATTTGAAGAAAATCGAGAATGGTAATTTCGCAATTTCTAAAATTTTGTACCACTTTAGAGGTTAAAGTGGACCTGACCTCTTGCACAGGACAGAAGGAAAACAGAGAGAGATGCACCCTGTATGTATTTAGAGAGTTTAGCCTGTCTAATTCCCCCTCATCTGTCTCTAATCACAAGTTGTAATCCGATATCTCCCGGGTTTCCCAGTGTCACCTGACTGCCATGGCAGATAAGCTCATTTGAAAACACAGGATGTTAAAGGGGAACTGAAGTAAGAGGTATATGGAGGCTGCCATATTTATTTCCTTTTAATCAATACCAGTTGCCTGGCAGCCCTGCTGGTCTATTTCTCTGCAGTAGTATCTGAATAACACCAGAAACAAGCATGCAACTAGTCTTGTCAGATCTGACTTTAAAGTCAGAAACACCTGATCTGTTGCATGCTTGTTCAGGGGCTACGGCTAATAGTATTAGAGGCAGAGGATCAGCAGGGCTGCCAGGCAACTGGTATTGCTTAAAAGGAAATAAACATGGCAGCCTCCATATACCTCTCTCTTCAGTTCCCCTTTAGCAATATGTCTGCTTCCATGAAAGCAGGAAGTATATACACTGCAGATTTATTTCAGGATTTGTATCAGCTGTAACAAAGAAATGTTTTTATTATGCTGTTGCATATATTTTAGAGCAGAGAGGAAGTTCTGAGTTCAGGTCCGTTTTAAAGAGACACTGAAGCGAAAAAAAAACTATGATATTATGACTTGTATGTGTAGCACAGCTAACAAATAAAACATTAAGATCAGATACATGAGTCTAATTGTTTCCAGTACAGGAAGAGTTAAGAAACTCCAGTTGTTATCTCTATACAAAAAAGCCATTATCTCTACGACTTTCAAAGTCGCGGAGAGGGCTGTTTTCTGACTTTTATTATCACAACTGTTAGTTAACTATTTACTTTTCCTCTGGCAGAGGAGAGGTCATTACTTCACAGACTGCTCTGAAAGAATCATTTTGAATGCTGAGTGTTGTGTAATCTGCACATATAAGAGAATGATGCAATGTTAGAAAAAACACTATATACATGAAAATAAAAATATGAGAATATTTTCTTTGCTGCTAATCTTCTAGTAATTATTCATAGTACACAACCAATTCATTATATCATATACTAGCTGATTGCCCGGCGTTGCCCGGGTATGTATTTGGCTGGTGTTGGCTCCGCCTACTTTTTCTAACCCTAACACACAATTACTCACTGACCAAGTTTGTGAGCTTTGCAGTCTTTGGTATCAATAATCTGCATTGAAATGAAACAAATCTGATTGGGTGTGTGTGGCTCCACCCCCTTTTCTGAATTTGAACCCCAGTCACCCAATAACCAACTGTACCAGGTTTGAGGCCTGTGCCATTAACAGTTCAAGAATGGTAGCAATTAAATATTCCCCTTGAAAAACAACAGGTGAAGTTTGATTCACTTTTGTAGGCTCCACCCACTTTTCTGAATATTAATTTCAGTCACCCAGTGACCAACTGTGCAAAGTTTAAAAACCCTGCCAATAACAGAATGGCTGCAGTTTACATTTTCTCAGTGAAATTTGTATTTGTCTTCACCCACTGATGACCCGGCGTTGCCCGGGTATGTATTTGACTGGTGTTGGCTCCGCCCACTTTCTAACCCTAACGCACAAACACTCAATGATCAAGTTTGTGAGCTTTGGGGTCCTTGGCATCAATAATTTGTATATTCCCATAGAAATTAAACAAATCAGATAGGCTGTTTGTGGCTCCACCCCTCTCCAGCATTTGAACCCCAGTCAACCAATGACCAACTGTAGCTGGTTTGAGGCATCTGCTATTAACAGTGTAAAAATGGCAGCAATTTAAATATTCCACTTGAAAATCAACAGGTGAATTTTGATTGGCTACTATAGGCTCCACCCACTTCCCTGAATATTAATCTCAGTCACTCAGTGACCATCTGGGCAAAGATTGGGAACCCTGAAATAAACAGAAGGGCTGCAGTTTACACTTTTCCAGTGAAATTTGTTTTTGGCTCCGCCCACTTTTTGTAACCTGGACACAAAGTCACTACTCAATGCCCAAGTTTGTGAGTTTTGGGGTCCTTGGCATCAATAATTTGTATTTTCCCATTAAATGAAACAAATCTGATTCACTGTTTGTGGCTCTGTCCCCTTTTCTGAATTTGAACCCCAGTGACCCAATGACCAACTGTACCAGGTTTGAGGCTTGTGCCATTAACAGTGCAAAAATGGCAGCAATTTTAATATTCTCCTTGAAAAGTGACATGTGATTTTTGATTGGCATTTTTAGGCTCCACCCACTTTTCTGAATATTAATCCCAGTCACCCGGTAACCAGCTATGCTAAGTTTGAGAACCCTGCCATTAACAGTGAAGACGGGCTGCAGTTTACAATTTCCCAGAAAAATCTGTTTTTAACTCCACCCACTTTTTGTAACCTTGACACACAGTCACTACTCAATGACCAAGTTTGTGAGCTTTTGGGTTCCTGGCATCAAAATTGTGCTAATATAAGCAGTTTATCCAGCAAAGAAATCTGGCTGTTTTTGGCTCCGCCCCTTTACTGAATTTGAACCCCAAACACTTAAAGGGAACCTGAAGTGAGTAAAATTATTTAAAATAAACACATGACGTCGCTGCAAATGAATATTACATACTTACCTCACTGTCAGTTCCTCTCAGAAGCTCACCATTTTCTCCTTACAGTGATCACTTCCAGTTCTGACAATATTTTGTCAGAACTGAAATATACCAGTTGCTGTCAGTTATATATCAGCAGCTGTCAGTTACAACTGAATGTACAAGGTAATGTCCATGTTTCCCTATGGCTCAAGTGAGCGATATTACAGTTTAACAGTGTGATGAGCAGGAAGCTGTTATGGGGTAATGGCCATTTTTAAAATGGAGGACGGAGAATTCCATTGATCACAGTGGACAAATGGGACACGGGAGAGGAGAAAGAGATTGGGGAGTAGACTGCACGGGAGGTAAGTATGACCTGTGCATGTTTATTTTGACTTTTTATTTTCAGTTCAGGTTCTCTTTAACGACTGACTGTACCAGGTTTGAGGCCTCTGCTATTAACAGTGTGAGAATGGTTGCAGTTTCAACATTCCCCTTGAAAATCAATAGGTGAATTTTGGTTGGCTCTTGTAGGCTCCACCTACTTTTCCGAATATTAATTCTAGTCACCCAGTGACCAACTGTGTGAAGTTTGAGAACCCTGCCATTAACAGTGTAAGAAAAGCTGCAGTTTACATTTCCCCATGTAAAAAGTTAGTTGTTTTTGGCTCTGCCCACTATTTCTAATCTTGACATACAGTCACTTAATGACCAAGTTTATGAGCTTTGGCATCAATAAGTTGCATTTCACCATTGAAATTAAACAAATCTGATTGGCTGTTTTTGGCCCGCTCCTTTCAGAATTTAATCCCCAGTCTCCCAGTGACTGACTGTAGCAGGTGTTAGGCCTCTGCCATTAAGAGTGCATGCATGGCAGCAATGTAAATATTCCCCTTGAAAATCAAAAGGTGAATTTTGATTGGCTGCTGTAGGCTCCACCCACTTTTCTGGATATTAGTCCCAGTCACCCAGTGGCCAACTGTGTCACGTTTGAGAACCCTGCCAATAACAGAATGGCTGAAATCAATCTAACAAATCTGATTGGCTGTTTGTGGCTCCACCCCTATATTGAATTAGGACCCCAGTCACCCAATGACTGACTGTATCAGGTTTGAGGCCTCTGCCACTAACAGTGTAAGAATGGTAGCAATGTGAATATTCCCCTTGAAAATCAATAGGTTCATTTTGATTGGCTGTTGTAGGCTCCACCCACATTTCTGAATATTCATCCCAGTCACCCAGTGGCCAATTGTGTAAAGTTTGGGAACCCTGCAATGTAAAAAATGAAGTTGTTGGCACTGCCCACTTTTTCTAATCTTGACATACAGTCACTCAATTATCAAGTTTATCAGCTTTGGGGTCCTTGGTATCAATACTTTGTATATTCCCATTGAAAAATAAACAAATCTGGCTGTTTGTGGCTCCGCCCCCTTCCTGAATTTGGACCCTAGTCACCCAGTGTCCAACTGTACCAGGTTTGAGGCATCTGCTTTTACCAGTATAAGAGAATGGTAGCAGATGAAATATTCCCTTTGAAAATCAAAAGGTGAATTTTTATTGGCTGTTGTAGGCTCCACCCACCTTCCAAAATCTTAATCTGTCACCCAATGACCAACTGTGCAAAGTTTGAGAACCCTGCCATTAACGGTGTAAGAATGGTTGCAGTTTATATTTTCCCAGTAAAAGTTGTTTTGGCTCCACCCACTTTTTGTAACCTTGACACACAGTCACTCAATGACCAAGTTTGTGAGCTTTCAGGTTCCTGGCATCAAAAATGTGTGAATGGAAGCAGTTTATCCACTAAGGAAATCTGATTGGCTGTATGTGGCCCCGCCCCTTTAGTGAATTTGGACCCCAGTTACCCAATGACCGACTGTAGGAAGTTTGAAGCCTCTGCCATTAACAGTGTAAGAATAGCAGCAGTTTAAATATTCCCCTTGAAAATCAATAGGTGAATTTTGATTGGCTGTTGTAGGCTCCACCCATTTTCTTGAATCTTAATCGCATTCACCCAGTGACCAAGTGTGGCAAGTTTGAGAACCCTGCGATTAACAGTCTAAGAATGGCTGCAGTTTACATTTTCCCATTTAAAATGAACGGCTGAAATTTGATTGTCTATTTCATGCTCCGCCCACTTTTCCTGGATTTGTAACCTTAGTCACCAAGTGACCAACTGTGCCAAGTGTGGGGACTTTGGCTTGATTACTGTGAGAATGGCAGCCTTTTACATTTTTTCCATTGACTTGAATGGGTGGAATCTGATTGGCTGTTTGTAGCTCCGCCCACATGTGCAGGGGGCCGCGAGACCCCCAGAACATATCATCCCAGGTAGTAAGGGATCTGTGTACCAAGTTTCGTTCAAATCGGTCAAGCCGTTTTTGCGTGATCGCGGCACATACACACACACATACACACACACATACATACTGTACATACATCCGATTTTATAAATATAGATTTTTTTTCGCTTCAGTGTCTCTTTAACAGCAAAGTCCCCATACTTCCTATCACCACATAAGGGGAATAGCGGGAAAAATAAAAAAAAAATAAACAAAATAAAATAAAAAAGACCTTGTAGTTTTTCAGACAATTGTTTTTAAAAATGCAAAGGAAAAAAAAAATTTAAACCGTGATTGTTCTGAGTTTAAAAAACATTTTTCTTTTGCATTACTAAAATCCATTTTCTTGAAAACTAACAAGGTCTTTTTGAGAATTTTTTTCCCCCACTATTCTCCGTAACGCGTGTAGCAATTGTGGAGACAATAGCACATATAGAGGCTTTGCTATTAATCACTAAATTTGGCACAGCATTATGTGGAATTTCGCATAATTACACAAAATTACGAATTGATTACACACAATCAAATGAATGTCCAAATAGCAATTACATGTGGGTGTAATTTCCAAAGAAACTTTTGCATAATTGTTCTTAGCAGAATATGAACATCACTTAGGTACCTTTCACACTGGGATGTTTTCATTGCCACTGGTGCACGCTGGGGGGGGGGGGGGGGGGGGGAGGGGTGGAGTTACCGATCCCCTGAATCACCCCCCCCCCCCCCCCTGCTCTCCTCGCACACACTCGCCACCAGCTGTCGAAGTGTAATGCGGGGAGGGAGGCCGACATCACTCCTACCTCCCTCTCCCGCTCTTGAGTTCCCTTGTAGAGAACACGCAGCGGGCATTTAGTTTACTGGGCTGTGTGCTCCGGCTAGCTTCATTCTATTTCCTGTTTACCATGACGCAAACAGGGAATAGAATGAAGAAGCCGGCTGGAGCGCAGAGACAAGTAAACTAAACGCCCGCTGTGCATTCTCTGCAAGGGGACTAGGGAGGGGGCACTGATGGAGAGGAAGAGAGGAGTGATGTCGCCCCCCCCCCCCACATTACACTTCGGCAGCTGGTGCCGCAATCTTCTTGCTTTCTCCCCACTGGCACCCTTCAGTCCACCGCCACAGAGTGGCACCCTCCTTCCTCCTCTCCCCCAGAGTGGCACCCTTCCACCCACCCACTGTGGCACCTACCCACCCAGGTTGGCACCCTCATCTCCCCCCAGAGTGGCACCCTTCTCCCACCCTAAGTGGCACCCAACCACCCACCCATGTTGGCACCCTTCTCTCCCCCCCAGAGTGGCACCCTCCTCCCACCCAAAGTGGCACCCTACCACCCACCCAAGTTGGCACCTTCCTCTGTCCTCTCCCCCCACAATGGCACCCTCCTACCCGACATGCATACTTTTTCAATACGCTTCCGCACAATTGTATTTCTGCCACAGGAAGTGGGCACTAGAGAGCCTTACTTCCTGTTTGGCTTTTAGCCAGAAGGGAGATTACTGCCACTGGGGTCACCTATGCCTGGCTACCTATACTGGGGTCACCTATGCTTGGCTACCTATACTGGGGGCACCTATGCCTGGCTACCTATACTTGGGGCACCTATGCCTTGATACTTATACTGAGGGCACCTAGCTAACCTATAATGGGGGCACCTATACCTATGCCTGGGGCACCTATGCCTAACCTATACTAGGGGCACTTATGCCTGGCTAACCTATACTGGGTGCACCTATACCTGGCTAACATACACTGTGGGCATCTATGCCTTTCTACCTATATTGAGGGCACCTATGCCTAGCTTCCTATACTGGGGGCACCTATGCCTGACTAACCTATACTGGGGGCACATATGCCTTGCTACCTATCCTGGGGGCACCTATGCCTGGCTACCTGTACTGAGGGCACCTATGCCTGGCTACCTGTACTGGGGGCACCTATGCCAGACTAACCTATACTGGGGGCATCAATACCTGGCTACCCATACTGGGGGCTAAAGACTGCATTACAAATAACGTTTTTGAATGCACAGGGGAAGAGGAGGGGGGTACAATTTTTATATCTTTGCCCTGGGAGCAATTTAGCCTAGATACTGCCCTGCTCCCTACTCCTCTGTCCATACATCTCACTCTCTCTCTACCCTCTCTCTATCTCTCTTCCCTACTCCTGTGTTCAGACACATATCTCTCTCTCTTTCCCTCTTGCTCTCTCTCTTTCTCTCATGCTCTCTCTCTTTCTCTCATGCTCTCTCTCTCTTCTCTCTCTCTACATTTTTTTCACATCATGTGCCATCTCCACAGACTCCAGTTGTCTGTTTTAATTTACCCAACCAGAGCGGCCTTTGCTTGCAAAAAAAAAAAATCAGTTGAGCATTGTATTGAAGGCTTTATCTAATTTCCAAATGAGTTTTTATGCCCAGTAAAATGCTGTTTTTATATCAATTAATAATTCAGCTAATAACACAATTAAGGAATTTGCCGCTTGCTGGGAGCCATTTGAGAGCAGCTGGGGAGGGCGGGGGAGAGATGGATGGTATGTGTACAAGTGCCGGCGGGAGCCAGAGTGGGCTGCACTCCAGCGCGGCACAGACCTCTCTATAACCGGGATCTAGCACCGCGCCTGTTCACTGTTGGTTTTGGCTGTGCCGTAGATTGGCTCGCCGAGTCTACCGCAGATATGGATGGCTTTGTGAAAGCCCTACACAAACATTGTCTCCCATGTCTATTGATCATGTCATACAAATTCATGCACTCGCTCATTAAGTGGGCCAGCTACTAAAAGGTTATTAGCCCCTATTAACAAACAGAAGAAACTTTAATGGAAAATACAAAGTGCATTTTATCCAGGGGGGTCCGAGCGTGTGGCTTAAAATTGCTCATAATTATTGATTAAAGGCTCAGACTCGACAACTTAAATACCGGCTAAAACAATATCTACACTCGGGTGATAAAAATACACGTTAACCATAAGGGGGCCACTCGTAACTGGGGCAGCTTGTAGATTCTGGTTCTGATTGGTCCAATTCAAAGATGCCTAAGGCTAGTGTTAAAGTGGTAAAAAAGTCTAAATTCTGTCTACGCTTTAAAGTGTACCTGAACCGATGAGGCATTAGCACTTTGTTGGCACCATGTTTTGGTTTTATACCAAACATTCAATATTCTTTGTTTGCTCAGAAATTACTTAATTACAAGACAATATGATAATCTACAATGGTAGTGCGACTAATGGCCAAGCATGTGCAGTAGTCAGCAACTACCAGAGCTTTCTGCGGGAGAACAGAAGGCCTGCAAGGGAGCCCACGGCCTACAGGGAGCTAGAGGAAGCCCCAGGTAAATATAAAGGCTGGTACTTGTTTCATTTAAAGTGGACCCAAATTAAAAATACTAGATTTCAGAAATAAAATCTATTTTCTAAATTATAATAATAAATAGCAGCCTTTTTTCAGCTGTATGATGACAAATATAAAATATTTTACATTTATTGGAGGAACCCCTTCTTTCCTTTCATATTGCCGTGACAGAATACGGCAAACTGGTGGAGTAGGAGGTGTCCGGCAATGGAGGAATTGCTAATGGCTGCCACCTGTATAACCCTAGTTTATGAAAAGAGAAGGGTGAAAAGCATGCACTGAAATAAATAGGAGACACCGAGAGCCCAATATAGTGTAGTATGTATTGGAAACCGTGGATAAATGTAAGTGTGAGATGAATATACTCACAAACATGGGTTACCTCTTAGACAACCACTGTAGATGCAGGTGAGGAGATTAGACCTGTCCTCACTCAGGATTAAAGGGGAACTTCAGCCTAAACAAACATACTGTCATTAAGTTACATTAGTTATGTTAATTAGAATAGATAGGTAATATAATCTCTTACCCACCCTGTTTTAAAAGAACAGGCAAATGTTTGTGATTCATGGGGGCTGCCATCTTTGTCATGGGGGCAGCCATGTTTTTGGTTGAAAGGAGGTGACAAGGAGCAGGAGAAACAGTTCCAACTGTCCTGTGTCCTGATAACCCCTCCCAGCTGCACACGCTAGGCTTCAAATGTCAAATTCAAAATGTAAAAAAAAAAAATTTTCACCAAAACAGCAGAACGAGAGCAACAACCTCAGAAATCCCATCATGCTTTGCACAGCATAAGGGGAAAAAAGCCCGGGCAGTTTTCTTCTGTGCAGCTAAAAATGAGGCTTGTATAAGAGAAACAAAGTTCTGATGCTGTGAAACTGTTAAAGAAACACCAAGCCTTTCCAGTGCTGCTGAGTCGATTTTTAGTCTGGAGGTTCACTATAAGATGTCACTCTCTGTAGATCAGGAAAGTAGGGGTAGGTCACCCCTCCACCAGGGGTGGACACAGTATTATCGTAAGAGAACAGAGGCGCCAGCAGGATAAAAGGTAATACAAATTTTTAAAATTTGCTGGGAGGCAGTGGTGGACTTACCTCCGGAAAGCAGACTCAAAATACTGTCTGAATTAAACAAATACATTTATTATTGGTACCCCCAAAAGATGCAACGCGTTTCGCAGGCACAGCCCGCTTCATCAGGCAATAAGATAGGGGACAAACAGTAGCTCGTCAGTAGCACGAATGGCACCTCTGTGTACCAATAATAAATGTATTTGTTTAATTCAGACAGTATTTTGAGTCTGCTTTCCGGATGCACTGAAATGTTCATAGGCTTGAAGGAGTGTTTATTTATTTTTGTATGTGTCAGAGTGGTGCAACTAAATATTTTTAATTAAAAAAAATGTTTGGTTTGGGTCCGCTTTAAGGTTTTCTTTTAAAACATGAAGCATAGCATGAAACAAGGAAAAACTGGTTTTGAGTTGCTGGAAGTATAAGTTCCACTTACGAAAACATATTGATAACATTGCCAGTTTGCTGCACAGATTATCAGATTGTCTTGTAATTAAGTAGTTGCTGAGCAAACAAAGAAAATTGAAAGTTTGTTACACCCCCCCCCCCCCCCCAAAAAAAATAATAATAATAATAATGGTGCAAACAAACACAATGAAAGTCCTAATGTCTCATCAGAATGATGCCCCACCCATTTTTGCTTGCCATACCTCCCTCAACATGTGTTTGTCTATGCATATCCCCTTTGTATCCATCTTTATAGGCCCACCATCATCATACACAACGTGCTTGCTCCTCCCCTTACTGCCATCAAAATAAATGTAACAGGTCAACATTTTTACTGCAAACTGCCCACTCCCTTTTTTCCCCAAACATCACTCTGATTCTTACATCTCTCTTCCCCATTTACACCATAATGACATCTAGTATACTATAGTATATTCAGGATCAGTGATGAGTGAAAATGTCAATATTCTTTTTGCATTAATTTTCATAAAAATATTTGATTTTTGAGCAAAAATGCCATCAAAAAGGATTTTATCATAAGTTTCACAGTTAAAGAGAGCCCTAGGTGGGCTCATAAAATGAAAAGAAAAAAACAGTAGGCTTCCTGATCTGCAGGGCTGAACGGATCAGGTAGCCGCAAAAAATGCAGCTCCCCCCTCTGCTGCTGCTGCTTATGGCCGCAATGGTCCACTTTCACTTTTGTGACCTCTGGGTCACGGCGCTGTAAGTAGAGACAGTGTGTCTCTCACAGCGTGCAGGGAGGCGGGGGAGTGGCAGGAGGTGTGGCCAGTGAGAGAAAGCTGCCCAATGGCAGCTCTGGAAACCCTGTAGAAATGCCCCGGGCGTGCTTTTTGAACAGTGAATTCCTCTCTCCTGCATTTGCCTCCGAGATAGCAACAAATAATGTTGTTAATCTGGGGGGGGGGGGGGGGGGGTGCTGTAGCGCGGCGGTGGGGGGGGGGGGCAGAGAGTGGCGGTGTGGGGACAGAGAGGTATGTCAGGAGGTAGAGAAGATGCCTCTTTGTCCCATCTGATCCCTCCCCCAAGAACCACCGCGGGTTCTCTTTAAAATAAATGCTTTTTGCGCTTTCACAAATTTTTGTTGTAAAAATAAAGATTTTTCCCGTTTTGTGTGAATTTTCAGAAAGGAAATCGTTTTCTTTGACAATATTGAACATATTTTCTCGAAATCGAAAATGGCATTTTCAAAGCCGAAATAACTCTGGCAAAAAACACTGTTCAGGATACTTACTTTTTACCATAATTATCATGGTTTCTGCATCATATCTATACATTGCTGTATTTGTATGTATCCCTGCCCTCCCAGTGATGTCACATCCTAGGTTGTTAAGCTATACTGTATTCTCCTCCAAGAGCATTCTGGGAAACCAGGCATTATTTTGACTGGCTTTGGAACGCACAGTACACAAACATTCCACAGAGGTGTATCTGACAGCACTAAAGATGTTGCCACCTCTTTAAAATGCATGGGCAAACACTTACTAAATAATTTATATGTGAATATTGTAAAAAAAAAAAAAGAGAAACTTTAAAGAGAAACTCCGACCAAGAATTGAACTTTATCCCAATCAGTAGCTGATACCCCTGTTTACATGAGAAAAATCTATTCCTTTTCACAAACAGACCATCAGGGGGCGCTGTATGGCTGATATTGTGGTGAAACCCTTCCCACAAAGTAATTCTGAGTACGTACTCTTGGCACTTTCCTGTCTATGAACCCTGTTGCATTGTGGGAAATAGCTGTTTACATCTGTTTCCAACTGCCAAAAAAGCATGCAGCAGCTACATCACCTGCCAACAGTAAAAATGTCACCATGTAATAAATTTCAGAATGTAAATCAGGGATTTTAAATATTTTACAATGGGCAAACATTGACTAAATAATTTATACATAATTATTGTAAAAATGAAGCACTATTTTTATTACATTATTTTCACTGGAGTTCCTCTTTAACAAAGGCTTGAACTTTATTCAAATCAGTATACCCCCTTTCCCACAAGAAATCTTTGCCATTTCTTGAAATAGATTATCAGGGAGGTCTATATGGCTAATATTGTGGTAAAACCCCTCCCACAGTGTGATGTCATGACCATGGTCCTGACAGTTTGCCGTCTGTGAGCCTCATTGCATTGTGGGAAATAACAGTTCCCCTTTGAGAAAACAGAGGCATTGGTTGGCGACGGTACAGAAAGCCTTCAGCCTGCATTTTCCCAAATGAACTTTCTGGGAGTCGGTTCATTCTTCAAAAGCAGGTCAGAGACCTCGTTCCTATTGGCTGTCTGGAATCATTAACTGAGAGCAAAGCACTGTAGCCAGAGGGCCGAACACACATCTAACTATGCATGCGGCCTATAAATATATATACTGTATATTTCTGTCTCATTCTACATCTAAGGAGCTCCAGGAATCACAAATTTATTACACGCCAGCGCTTCCATACATGCGAAATTCACGGACGTTCCTCCCCTACGGGCTGCAGCGCGGCCTGAAATTAAGCGATCGCTATTAACAAGAACATCGTTTCCGTTATTCCCAGCCCCCCATGGCAAGGACCAATGTAAATCAGGAACCAAATTAAGGACGAAATTAACCCGGCGCTGACAATTACATTCACATATTAATGGAATCCACTGGGAAATAATTATCAGGAAGAGAGGACGGCGGAGGGTGGACAGTAATTGGAATCCTCTGCCAAGTAGTTGGCTTCAAAGTACGGAACAAAGAGAGGTTGCCGGTGGCAACAGAGTGTTAAGACGCTGGGAAAGAATTGAGGTTCTTAAAAGGCGGGCGGCTTGCTGGATAGTCTCCGGCCGCAAAACTGGGAGACGAGTACAGCGGGCAAAGGTGGACTACAAGCGTCAGCAAGACTGATTGAGAATCTTACAGAGGAACAGCAGTGAAGATAACCATAATGAATGAAATTGTTTATTTTGTACAATATTAATTTATAAATTATGTACTCAGCCCCCCTCCCCTCAACCCCTTGTAAATTTCCTTAAAACTTAGTTCCATCAATTCTCCCCAGCCCCCCCCCCCCTTCTTCCTTTCCTTCCCTTTCAGTCAGTGACATGACTGTGTACTCTGTAAAGTGCTGCAGAAGATGTCAGTGCTGTATAGATACATAATAATAATATGGTAGGACATTAGACTATGACTATGGTAGGATTAGATTGTGAGCTCCAATAAGGACAGTCAGTAACATAATCATGTACTCTGTAAAGTGCTGCAGAAGATGTCAGTGCTACATAAATGCATACTGTAGGACATTAGACTATGATAATGGTAGGATTAGATTGTGAGCTTCTCTGAGGACAGTCAGTAACATGACTATGTACTCTGTAAAGTGCTGCAGAAGATGTCAGGGCTATATAAATACATAATAATAATAATATGGTAGGACATTAGACTATGACTATGGTAGGATTAGATTGTGAGCTCCTCTGAGGACAGTCAGTGACATGACCATGTACTCTGTAAAGTGATGCAGAAGATGTCAGTGCTATATAAATCGATATATATAAAATCGGATGTATGTGTATATGTGTGTATGTATGTATATGTGTGTGTGTGTGTGTGTGTGTGTGTGTGTGTGTGTGTGTGTGTGTGTGTGTGTGTGTGTGTGTGTGTGTGTGTGTGTGTATAGTGTGTGTGTGTGTGTGTGTGTGTGTGTGTGTATAGTGTGTGTGTGTGTGTGTGTGTGTGTGTGTGTGTGTGTGTGTGTGTGTGTGTGTGTGTGTTGTGTGCGTGCGTGCATGTGTGTGTGTGTCACGATCACTCGAAAATGCCTTGACCGATTTGAACGAAACTTGGTATGCAGATCCCTTACTACGTGGGATGATAGGTTCTGGGGTCTCGTGTCCCCCGTGCACACCTGGGCAGAGCTACAAACAGCAAATCAGATTTCACTCATTCATGTCAATGGAAACATGTAAAAGGCTGCCATTCTCACAGTAATCAAGCCAGAGTCCCCACACTTGGCACAGTTGGTCACTTGGTGACCGAGGTTACAAATCCAGGATAAGTGGGCAGAGCATAAAACATCAAATTTCAACCATTCATTTTAAATGGGAAAATGTAAACTGCAGCCATTCTTAGACTGTTAATCAGGGTTCTCAAACTTGCCACACTTGGTCACTGGGTGAATGAGATTAAGATTCAAGAAAGTGAGTGGAGCCTACAACAGCCAATCAAAATTCACCTATTGATTTTCAAGGGTAATATTTAAACTGCTGCTATTCTTACACTGTTAATGGCAGAGGCTTCAAACTTGCAGCAGTCGGTCATTGGGTGACTGGGGTCCAAATTCACTAAAGGGGCGGAGCCAAAAACAGCCAATCAGATTTCCCTGGTGGATAAACTGCTACCATTCACACATTTGTGATGCCAGGAACCTGAAAGCTCACAAACTTGGTCATTGAGTGACTGTGTGTCAAGGTTACAATAAAGTGGGAGGAGGCAAAACCAAATTTCACTGGGAAAATATAAACTGCAGCCATTCTTACACCGTTAATGGCAGGGTTGTCAAACTTTGCACAGTTGGTAACTGGGTGAATGAGATTAAGATTTTGGAAGGTGGGTGGAGCCTACAACAGCCAATAAAAATTCACCTTTTGATTTTCAAAGGGAATATTTAAGCTGCTACCATTCCTATACTGTTAATAGCAGATGCCTCAAACCTGGTACAGTTGGTCACTGGGTGACTAAGGTTCAAATTCAGAAAGGGGCGGAGCCACAAACAGCCTATCAGATTTGTTTATTTTTCAATGGGAATATACAAAGTATTGATACCAAGGACCCCAAAGCTCAAACTTGATAATTGAGTGACTATATGTCAAGGTCAGAAAAAGTGGGCAGCGCCAACAACTTAATTATTTACATGGCAGGGTTCCCAAACTTGACACAATTGGCTACTGGGTGGGTGACTGGGATTCATATTCAGAAATGTGGGTGGAGCCTACAACAGCCAATCAAAATTCACCAATAGATTTTCAAGGGGAATATTTACATTGCTACCATTCTTACACTGTTAATGGCAGGAGCCTCAAACCTGATTCAGTCGGTCACTGGGTGACTGGGGTCCAAATTCACTAAAGGGGGTGGAACCACAAACAGCCAATCAGATTTGTTTGATTTCAGCCATTCTGTTATTGGCAGGGTTCTCAAACTTGACACAATTGGCCACTGGGTGACTGGGACTAATATTCAGGAAAGTGGGTGGAGCCTACAGCAGCCAATCAAAATTCACCTTCTGATTTTCAAGGGAAGTATTTACATTGCTGCCATTCATACACTCTTAATGGCAGAGGCCTCAAATCTGGTACAGTCAGTCACTGGGAGACTGGGGTTTACATTCTGAAAAGGGCACGGGCCAAAAACAGCCAATCAGATTTGTTTAATTTCAATGGTAAAATGCAACTTATTGATGCCAAAGACCCCACAGCTCATAAACTTGGTCATTGAGTGACTGTATGTCAAGGTTAGAAATAGTGGGCGGAGCCAAAAACAACTAACTTTTTAAATGGGAAAATATAAACTGCAGCTATTCTTACACTGTTAATGGCAGGGTTCTCAAACTTGACACAGTTGGTGACTGGGATTAATATTTGGAAAAGTAGGTGGAGCCTACAAGAGCCAATTAAAATTCACTTATTGATTTTCTATGGGAATATTGAAACAGCAACCATTCTTACACTGTTAATGGCAGAGGCCTCAAACCTGCTACAGTCGGTCGTTAAGTGACTAGGGTTTAAATTTACTAAAGGGAAGGAGCCAAAAACAGCCAGATTTCTTTGCTGGATAAACTGCTTCCATTAGCACAATTTTGATGCCAGGAACCTGAAAGCTCACAAACTTGGTCATTGAGTGACTGTGTTTCAAGGTTACAAAAAGTGGGTGGAGTCAAAAACAGATTTTTCTGGGAAGTTGTAAACTGCAGCCTTTCTTCACTATTAATGGCAGGGTTCTCAAACTCTGCACAGTTGGTTAGTGGATGACTGGGATTAATATTCAGAAAAGTGAGTGGAGCCTAAAAAAGCCAATCAAAAATCACATGTCGCTTTTCAAGGGGAATATTAAAATTGCTGCCATTCTTGCACTGTTAATGGCACAAGCCTCAAACCTGGTACAGTTGGTCATTGGGTCAATGGGGTTCTATTTCAGAAAAGGGGACAGAGCCACAAACAGTGAATCAGATTTGTTTAATTTCATGGGAAAATACAAATTATTGATGCCAAGGACCCCAAAGCTCACAAACTTGGGCATTGAGTAGTGACTTTGTGTCCAGGTTACAAAAAGTGGGCAGAGCCAAAAACAAATTTAACTGGGAAAATGTAAACTGCAGCCCTTCTTACACTGTGTATGGCAGGGTTCCCAAACTTTGCCCAGATGGTCACTGAGTGACTGAAATTAATATTCAGGGAAGTGGGTAGAGCCTATAATAGCCAATCTAACTTCACCTGTTGATTTTCAAGGGGAATATTTAAATTGCTGCCATTTTTACACTGTTAATAGCAGATGCCTCAAACCTGCTACAGTTGGTCATTGAGTGACTAAGGTTCAAATGCTGGAGAGGGGTGGAGCCACAAACAGCCAATCTGATTTGTTTAATTTCTATGGGAATATACAAATGATTAATGCCAAAGACCCCAAAGCTCACAAACTTGGTCATTGAGTGTTTGTGCATTAGGGTTAGAAAGTGGGTGGAGCCAACACCAGTCAAATACATACATGGGCAATGTCGGGTCATCAGTGGGTGGAGACAAATACAAATTTTACGGGGAAAATGTAAACTGCAGCCATTCTTACACTGTTAATGGCAGGGTTCTTAAACGTTGCACAGTTGGTCACTGGGTGACTGGGATTAATATTCAGAAAAGTGGGTGGAGCCTACAAAAGTGAATCAAACTTCACCTATTGCTTTTCAAGGGGAATATTTAATTGCTACCATTCTTGCACTGTTAATGGCAGAGGACTCAAACCTACAGTTTGTTATTGGGTGACTGGGGTTCAAATTCAGAAAAGGGGGTGGAGCCGCAAACAGCCAATCAGATTTGTTCATTTCAATGCAAATTATTGATGCCAAAGACGGCAAAGCTCACAAACTTGGTCATTCAGTAATTGTGTGTTAGGGTTAGAAAAAGAGGGCGGAGCCAACACCAGCTAAATACATACCCGGGCAATGCCGGGCAATTAGCTAGTACTTAATAATAATATGGTAGGACTTTAGGCTATGACTATGTTAGGATTAGATTGCAAGCTCTTTTGAGGACAGTCAGTGACATGACGAGGTACTCTGTAAAGTGCTGCAGAAGTTGTCAGTGCTATATAAATACTTATTAATAATATGGTAGGACATTAGACTATAACTATGGCAGGGATTAGATTGTGAGCTCCTCTGAGGACAATCAGTGACATGACTATGTACTCTGTAAAGTGCTGCACTACATGTCACTGCTATATAAATACTTAATAATAATATGGTAGGACATTAGACTATAACTATGGCAGGGATTAGATTGTGAGCTCCTCTGAGGACAGTCAGTGACATGACTATATACTCTGTAAAGTGCTGCAGAAGATGTCAGTGCTATATAAATACTTAATAATAATATGGTAGGACATTAGACTATACCTATGGCAGGGATTAGATTGTGAGTTCCTCTGAGGACAGTCAGTGACATGACTATGTACTCTGTAAAGTGCTGCACTAGATGTCAGTGCTATATAAATACTTAATAATAATATGGTAGGATATTAGACTATGACTATGTTAGGATTAGATTGCAAGCTCCTCTGAGGATAGTTAGTCAGTGACATGACTAAGTACTCTGTAAAGTGCTGCAGAAGATGCCAGCACATATAAATACACAGTAATAATATGCAGCTTACTGTGCTTGACTCACATTGCATTGTGAGATTTTATATATATATATATATATATATATATATATATATATATATATATATATACATATATATATATATATATATATTTTATTTTTTTTTTTACAAACAAGCCAGAGTGTAATTGAGAATAAAAAGTACTAGAAGTACTGTAGTACTATTCACTGCAATATGCCAACAGCTTAGAGGGTAAAGTTTTGTTCTGATGTGTCTATTTGTACTTTGTCCTTCCTTTGAGCACAAGTGCACTCACACTTAAGTGAAGGGTGTTGCTGAGGTTGTTAAGTGTTTGTTCATTATTTCTGAATCCTAGTGTGTAATAATAGCAGAACGTTTATCAGCCTGGAGATTTTCTCTAATGATCTTTCTTCTTGCTTTGTTTTTTTTTCTCTGCAGGTAAGTGCCCTCCTTGTCTGTCTCTCTGGGAAGCTGTTGGCTATTGTGTGCAAAATCACAACAAGGTAGAGAAATGATCTATATTTTCCTATCTGTGGGCTGCAATGGAAATCTGAATGTTACAATAACGTTTTGTTTAATACAAGGACAAGGTCGAGCACTCTGCTTTTGTGTAACAATTGTAGTAATACTTGCAGGCTGAGCCTTCTCCCTAGCTACAGGATGACAATCATAGCTGCACTAGTTATTTTTATCTGGTTTCATAAGAAGGACGGTGGGGTGTAAATATACGTTGTAACACTGGTGGGTGCTGATTGGTCATGCCTTTGAGAATTCCTGGAGGAGCATGTGACTTGTTTGATCAGCTGATAGATTTGCATAGCTCTGATTTGCTGTGATCACATGCTGCTTTAGCACATGATCATGACTAGCAAATCAGAGATTTGCATATCTGTCACCTGACCAAACTGACCACATGCTTCTCCATGAGTTCTCCTAGACATAACCGTCACTATACTAGTCGCCCTTGCCTCTTTTACCTGCCTGTGATAAAGCTCAGTATTGCCCGAAGTGTGACATTTCGGCGGTCCTTATTGTAAGAAACTTGGGGGCCGCCATAGGCACTATTATAAATAGCGGCTATAGTGTGAAATCTGGGAGCTCGATAAATAGCAAATTTCCCACTATAGATGCTATTTATAGTGGCATCTATGGTGGCGCTCCAAAATTATCGTAATAGCAGCAGATTGGCGGCAGGGGTCAGTTAGGTGTTTCACAACGGTAAGATGTAGGGAGAGGCACACCTTCCCGTATTATTCGGGTGCATAACCATGGATGCTAAGCAACATCCCAAACGCAGTCCAATAGTAGAAGAGATTGGTTAGCACTTCAGCTTCTCAATAAGCAAAGTTTATTCTCAAGTCATGTGTCAAAACCCAACTTGGGTGTTGGCACATGACTTGAGAATAAACTTTGATTATTGAGAACCTGGTGTGGTAACCCAATCTCTTCTACAGTTAGGTGTTTCAGACAGGGTGGTAAAGGATAGGAGTTGTGGGAGATGTTTTTAAGGGCTAGGTTAGGCGAGATGGGGGGTGTCTTTAAGGGTTCGGCATTGGGGGGTGGTTATGGTTAGGGGTGGAAGGGACTATTTTTAAGGGTCAGGCGTGGAAGGTCTCACGTTTGGTGTGCAGGTAGTTGTTTTTAAGGATTAATCTGGGGGGGGGGGGGGGGAGGGGGGGGTGGTTTAAAGTGTTAGGCATGAAGTGGATGGTTAAGGTAAGCCATCGGTATGAGAGGGTTCTGTGTGAGAATAATGTTAGGTTAAGCTGTAGTAAAATATCAGCTTTGTTTTCCAATATTTTACTTATTTAATTTATACTTGTAAAATGTAACATATCTGTAAATTATACCGATATTATACTATCCGAACTTGGGCACCAAAACATCCTCACGCCCCTTAGTCATGCATGTGTATTGCCTTCCTATATCGTAGAAGGTAATTGCAGCTGATCACTTGAACATATCTAAAAGGCGCTATTCGTGACCTTGAGACTATGCTGTGTACTCCTATCTGTTTATTGCCTGAGGAAGCGGGAACATACCCGTGAAACGCGTTGCACTGTTTGTTTTGGAGTGTATTAATAAACCTGTTGTTATAAACCTGACGGTATCTTGTCTGCTTCGGGGAGGCGAGTCCACCACCACCTCCTGAGGGATTTTAAGCCTTTTAGAACCTTTTATCCTGCTGGCGCCTCTGTTCACTCTTACATTATCAATATCCACCTCTGGTGGAGATGTTGATCCCCATTTTTCATTATCTACAGAGAGCTACTTTTAATCCTGAGTGAGGACAGGTCTAATCTCTTCACCTGCCTATACAGTGGTTGCCTAGGCGGTAACCCACGTTTGTGAGTATATACATTATATGCTTTTCATTTCCAACCCCTTGTTTTGCATACTACACTAGATTGGGCTCTCGGTATTTCTTTTGTCTATATCTAAAAAGCATTGGATGTGATTAGAAGTCAAGGTGGTCATTTGCAGTGCCTCTAGTAGACTGCTTTATTTTAGTCCACAACCTGAAATCCTGTTCTGCTGTGCCCTCTGCCATTCAGCTGTTGACTGACAGAATGCAATGGTTTAAGAAAAACTCACTACATTTCCAGCCTGAAGCAGATGCAGAGCCTGCCTGTCGGCTGCAAACACAATCCCTCCTCCTCTGTTGGCATAATTTGCATGAAGAGCAGCTGATCATGTGACCAGATGGATAAATGGTCGTTGTAGTTACCATGTTTCTGCTTCACGATGACTAAGATGTGTCGCAATAGATGTACAGTAAGGATCTGTCGAGGTTTAATGTTCAAGAGGGATTGTCAGCTACAAAATCAATTTCTGTTTACCCACTGCTCTGTGTTTAATATGCAGCCTGCAACCTGACCCTGCATTGCAAGCACTCCAATCTATTCAGAAATGTTTCTGCTGTAATAAATCTTATCTCCGTCAGCCTGGCTCTATTTTTGCCGTTGCCAACAGAAGGAAGCTTGTCATCAACCCTCCCACATTTCTGCTCCTCACTGAATGGCTGAGGGCAGTTCAGTGAGCTGCTAAAATTGATCTATGATCACATGTGTTTACAAAGCAAGCTAGCTATGACAGTGCAGTTTCTAGGAGAAATAAAAAGTATGGGAGGAAATGACATCAGGATCGGCTTCAGTCAGAGGGAATCAAGATGGAAAACGCCAGGAACGGAATTCTCTTTATTTACCATATAAAATTTAAGCAGAACAAGTAGTTATCTACTTATGTACAGTATGTGTTTTTTCTTCCTGGGATAGTATGGCAGTCCCTGTTGCTGATGTATGAACCGATAGCAGCGCACCATACCTTATGTCCCAGCACAGTCACTCTATCTTAAGCACATGATACGCTCGGCACGTGGCGCGGGCGCAAAACGGCCATCGTGGCAGCGTGTCGCCATTATAGTCTCTCAATGATAACTCTCTGCCATTGAAGAGAAAAAAAAATTAATCCAATTTACTTTAATTGAAAGAAAATGAGATGAAGCAATATTATATGCACAGTGATACATTAGTGTGAATGGCTATTTAATAATTATCTCTGTAAAAACAACATTGTTGGTCGGGGGGAAGATGGAGGAATCGGTTTTATCACACGTACACAGATGGTTGTACTGGAGGGTTGGCAAAGGCTTGGACTAAGGGAAACGGGCTTCTTAGGATCAGCACAACTTGAGCGATGCAGGCAAAATAACACGTTAAAGTGGACCTCCGATGTAATAAATGTAAAATACCCTGTAGCGCAGCGCTGTACAGGGGGCACTTAGCTGTCCCACCAAGCGAATCACAAACAAATCCCGCTCATAGGCTGATGCTGCTGATGCCTATGAGAGGAGAGGGAGTGGACAGATCGCTGTCCAGGGCCAACTTAGGAGGGGAAGGAGGGAGGGAGTGGAACAATATAAATAAAAAAAAAAGCTTTTTTTAGCTATAAAAAAAAAAATCAATCGAAGCAGCGATTAGAAACCACCAAAAGAAAGCCCAACTACTGAAAAGAAAAGGAGGTAAGATTCATTTGGGTGGTAAGCTGTTAAAGTGAATGGGAACCGCATTTTAAAAAAATGATGCAAATACTTACCTAAGGAGAGGGAAGGCTCTGGGTCATATAGAGCCTTCCGTCTCCTGTCTCGGTGACCTTTATCCTGTGCGGGCCCCCCCCCCCCCCCTATTTCAATCACCCACCGAACGTATTTGGAAGTCTTCGGGAGCCGTGTCCTCCCGAAGACGTGCGGCTCCATACTGCACAGGCGTGAGCGTGCAAGAGAGCGTGCTTGCGCAGGTGCAGTACAGGGCCGCCCTTCTTCAGGAGCACTTGAGCTCCCTGAAGACTTCTGAAGCCTCCTTTCGGCCGGATAAAGCAGTATTTGACTAAATTAGTCATACTGCTACCGGGCGAGCCAGCACTGGAACGAGAGGACCAGGAGAGGAGCAGGAAGGCTGTATAGGACCCAGAGCCTTCCCTCTCCTTGGGTAAGTATCTGTCTCATTTTTTTAAATGCGGTTCCCATTCACTTTAAGGTGCAGAGTGTAGAATTGTAAGAAATTGCCTGGTCACTAGGGGGCTATAAGTCTGTGGACCTCAAGTGGTTAAATAGCAGGAGTGGAACTTTCAATGAGCGCATATGGCGGTGCCCAAATATAACGGCACATATGTATCGAGCCCAAATTTACATTATCCAGAATTCTACCCCACTGTTGCTGTTTTGTATATATAAATATATAATGTGTGTATAAAAAATATTCCTGACTTACATTAGACTAAAAGGAGCCTGAGGTGTGAGACCAATGGAAGCTTCCATATATATTTACTTTTAAACAATACCAGTTGCCTGCGGATCTTTCTGGCCAGTAAAGTCTAAATTACACACCTGAAACAAGCATGCAGCTAATCTTGTCAGATTTGTAATAGACACCTGATGTGCATGCTTGTTCAGGGTCTATAGCTTAAAGGACACCTGAGGTGACATGTGACATGATGAGCTAGACATGTGTATGTACAGTGCCAAGCACATTAATAACTATGCAGTGTTCCTTTTTTTCTTTCTCTGCCTGAAAGAGTTAAATTATCAGGTATGTAAGTGGCTGACTCAGTCGACTCAGACAGGAAGTGACTACAGTGTGACCCTCACTGATAAGAAATTCCAACTATAAAACACTTTCCTAGCTGAAAATGGCTTCTGAGAGCAGGAAAGAGATGAAAAGGGTCAATAGTTCATAGATTTTAGCTCTGACATACTTGAATGGATGTGTCATTGATCAAAAACAATACAACAGTGTAATAGATAGTGGAGATGGTGAGCAGCATGGCGGCTATCTCCGCGTCTCAGCAGGCGGCCTTCGCCGCGCAGTTACATACTGGAGTTTTGCCTGGTCCTTCAGTAACATAGACTGAGGGCTACGCGCATGCGCCAGGCAACAGGACCTTTATGCGAATAGAAGGGGAGTCAGCTGATCGGCCAGTCAGCTGAATTCAGCAGTGCTCCTGATTGGCTGAGTGACTGGGGCAGCGCTGTGGGGCGCTCTCAGTATATATAGGACCTGCCTGTCAGTAGCTCCTCGTCTGCTGTTGCAAATGCTACGTGTTAGCACTCAGACCTTAGTCAGATCCCAGAGTGTGCTAGAACCAGCAGGAGCTGGGGATCCACACTTAGTCAGATTCTGTTGATAGCTAAAGTACTAATTGAATTGTATTATTTGTTATGACCTTCTGCTAGCCTTGACTACTCTTCTGCTTACTGATTCTGTGCTTCCTATCTGATCCTGTTGCCGACTCAGCCTGAACACTACTCTGATTTAAGCCTTCTGTCTTTGTACCGTATCTGTCCGTTTGTTGCCGAATCTGCTTGTCTGACTCTCCTGCCCTCACCAGTGAGCCTAGTCTCTGGTGAGGGATTCTCTGTACAGCTTAATCACCTGCACCTCAGGTGACCAGTAGCTGCAGTACAGTCTTAATCACCTGCTCCTCAGGTGACCAGTAGCTGCAGTACAGTCTTAATCACCTGCTCCTCAGGTGACTAGTAAACTACGGTACTGTCCTCATCACCTGCTCCCCAGGTGATTAGGAGCTGCAGTACAGTCTTGATTTCCTGCCCCTCAGGTGATCACCTGCTGCAGTACAGTCTAAATCACCCGCTCCACGGGTGATCAGTATTCGTTGTCTTACTGTGCACCACCCGCTCCTGAACTGATTACTAGTTCATCTGCATCTCCAGCTTGCTGGAGTGCTGATCCCTGTGTTCTATAGAGATACTAGCTGATTGCCCGGCGTTGCCCGGGTATGTATTTGGCTGGTGTTGGCTCCGCCTACTTTTTCTAACCCTAACACACAATTACTCACTGACCAAGTTTGTGAGCTTTGCGGTCTTTGGTATCAATAATCTGCATTGAAATGAAACAAATCTGATTGGGTGTGTGTGGCTCCACCCCCTTTTCTGAATTTGAACCCCAGTCTCCCAATAACCAACTGTACCAGGTTTGAGGCCTGTGCCATTAACAGTTCAAGAATGGTAGCAATTAAATATTCCCCTTGAAAAACAACAGCTGAAGTTTGATTCACTTTTGTAGGCTCCACCCACTTTTCTGAATATTAATTTCAGTCACCCAGTGACCAACTGTGCAAAGTTTAAAAACCCTGCCATTAACAGAATGGCTGCAGTTTACATTTTCTCAGTGAAATTTGTATTTGTCTTCACCCACTGATGACCCGGCGTTGCCCGGGTATGTATTTGACTGGTGTTGGCTCCGCCCACTTTCTAACCCTAACGCACAAACACTCAATGACCAAGTTTGTGAGCTTTGGGGTCCTTGGCATCAATAATTTGTATATTCCCATAGAAATTAAACAAATCAGATAGGCTGTTTGTGGCTCCACCTCTCTCCAGCATTTGAACCCCAGTCAACCAATGACCAACTGTAGCAGGTTTGAGGCATCTGCTATTAACAGTGTAAAAATGGCAGCAATTTAAATATTCCACTTGAAAATCAACAGGTGAATTTTGATTGGCTACTATAGGCTCCACCCACTTCCCTGAATATTAATCTCAGTCACTCAGTGACCATCTGGGCAAAGATTGGGAACCCTGAAATAAACAGAAGGGCTGCAGTTTACACTTTTTCAGTGAAATTTGTTTTTGGCTCCGCCCACTTTTTGTAACCTGGACACAAAGTCACTACTCAATGCCCAAGTTTGTGAGTTTTGGGGTCCTTGGCATCAATAATTTGTATTTTCCCATTAAATGAAACAAATCTGATTCACTGTTTGTGGCTCTGTCCCCTTTTCTGAATTTGAACCCCAGTGACCCAATGACCAACTGTACCAGGTTTGAGGCTTGTGCCATTAACAGTGCAAAAATGGCAGCAATTTTAATATTCTCCTTAAAAAGTGACATGTGATTTTTGATTGGCATTTTTAGGCTCCACCCACTTTTCTGAATATTAATCCCAGTCACCCGGTAACCAGCTATGCTAAGTTTGAGAACCCTGCCATTAACAGTGAAGACGGGCTGCAGTTTACAATTTCCCAGAAAAATCTGTTTTTAACTCCACCCACTTTTTGTAACCTTGACACACAGTCACTACTCAATGACCAAGTTTGTGAGCTTTTGGGTTCCTGGCATCAAAATTGTGCTAATATAAGCAGTTTATCCAGCAAAGAAATCTGGCTGTTTTTGGCTCCGCCCCTTTACTGAATTTGAACCCCAAACACTTAAAGGGAACCTGAAGTGAGTAAAATTATTTAAAATAAACACATGACGTCGCTGCAAATGAATATTACATACTTACCTCACTGTCAGTTCCTCTCAGAAGCTCACCATTTTCTCCTTACAGTGATCACTTCCAGTTCTGACAATATTTTGTCAGAACTGAAATATACCAGTTGCTGTCAGTTATATATCAGCAGCTGTCAGTTACAACTGAATGTACAAGGTAATGTCCATGTTTCCCTATGGCTCAAGTGAGCGATATTACAGTTTAACAGTGTGATGAGCAGGAAGCTGTTATGGGGTAATGGCCATTTTTAAAATGGAGGACGGAGAATTCCATTGATCACAGTGGACAAATGGGACACGGGAGAGGAGAAAGAGATTGGGGAGTAGACTGCACGGGAGGTAAGTATGACCTGTGCATGTTTATTTTGATTTTTTATTTTCAGTTCAGGTTCTCTTTAACGACCGACTGTAGCAGGTTTGAGGCCTCTGCTATTAACAGTGTGAGAATGGCTGCAGTTTCAACATTCCCCTTGAAAATCAATAGGTGAATTTTGATTGGCTCTTGTAGGCTCCACCTACTTTTACGAATATTAATTCTAGTCACCCAGTGACCAACTGTTTGAAGTTTGAGAACCCTGCCATTAACAGTGTAAGAAAAGCTGCAGTTTACATTTCCCCATGTAAAAAGTTAGTTGTTTTTGGCTCTGCCCACTATTTCTAATCTTGACATACAGTCACTTAATGACCAAGTTTATGAGCTTTGGCATCAATAAGTTGCATTTCACCATTGAAATTAAACAAATCTGATTGGCTGTTTTTGGCCCGCTCCTTTCAGAATTTAATCCCCAGTCTCCCAGTGACTGACTGTAGCAGATGTTAGGCCTCTGCCATTAAGAGTGCATGAATGTCAGCAATGTAAATATTCCCCTTGAAAATCAAAAGGTGAATTTTGATTGGCTGCTGTAGGCTCCACCCACTTTTCTGAATATTAGTCCCAGTCACCCAGTGGCCAACTGTGTCACGTTTGAGAACCCTGCCAATAACAGAATGGCTGAAATCAATCTAACAAATCTGATTGGCTGTTTGTGGCTCCACCCCTATAGTGAATTTGGACCCCAGTCACCCAATGACTGACTGTATCAGGTTTGAGGCCTCTGCCACTAACAGTGTAAGAATGGTAGCAATGTGAATATTCCCCTTGAAAATCAATAGGTTCATTTTGATTGGCTGTTGTAGGCTCCACCCACATTTCTGAATATTCATCCCAGTCACCCAGTGGCCAATTGTGTAAAGTTTGGGAACCCTGCAATGTAAAAAATGAAGTTGTTGGCACTGCCCACTTTTTCTAACCTTGACATACAGTCACTCAATTATCAAGTTTATCAGCTTTGGGGTCCTTGGTATCAATACTTTGTATATTCCCATTGAAAAATAAACAAATCTGGCTGTTTGTGGCTCCGCCCCCTTCCTGAATTTGGACCCTAGTCACCCAGTGTCCAACTGTACCAGGTTTGAGGCATCTGCTTTTACCAGTATAAGAGAATGGTAGCAGATGAAATATTCCCTTTGAAAATCAAAAGGTGAATTTTTATTGGCTGTTGTAGGCTCCACCCACCTTCCAAAATCTTAATCTGTCACCCAATGACCAACTGTGCAAAGTTTGAGAACCCTGCCATTAACGGTGTAAGAATGGTTGCAGTTTATATTTTCCCAGTAAAAGTTGTTTTGGCTCCACCCACTTTTTGTAACCTTGACACACAGTCACTCAATGACCAAGTTTGTAAGCTTTCAGGTTCCTGGCATCAAAAATGTGTGAATGGAAGCAGTTTATCCACTAAGGAAATCTGATTGGCTGTATGTGGCCCCGCCCCTTTAGTGAATTTGGACCCCAGTTACCCAATGACCGATTGTAGGAAGTTTGAAGCCTCTGCCATTAACAGTGTAAGAATAGCAGCAGTTTAAATATTCCCCTTGAAAATCAATAGGTGAATTTTGATTGGCTGTTGTAGGCTCCACCCATTTTCTTGAATCTTAATCGCATTCACCCAGTGACCAAGTGTGGCAAGTTTGAGAACCCTGCGATTAACAGTGTAAGAATGGCTGCAGTTTACATTTTCCCATTTAAAATGAACGGCTGAAATTTGATTGGCTGTTTTATGCTCCGCCCACTTTTCCTGGATTTGTAACCTCGGTCACCAAGTGACCAACTGTGCCAAGTGTGGGGACTTTGGCTTGATTACTGTGAGAATGGCAGCCTTTTACATTTTTTCCATTGACTTGAATGGGTGGAATCTGATTGGCTGTTTGTAGCTCCGCCCACATGTGCAGGGGGGCCGCGAGACCCCCAGAACATATCATCCCAGGTAGTAAGGGATTTGTGTACCAAGTTTCGTTCAAATCGGTCAAGCCGTTTTCGAGTGATCGCGGCACATACACACACACATACACACACACATACACACACACATACATACATACATCCGATTTTATATATATAGATCTCCCTCTACCAGCTCCTCTGGGGGAGTTGGTATCTTTATCTGTATTACTGTTGCACCAAACACCTATCTTTACATCTGGTTGTCCTGTGTCTCGCTATACTCGCATTATTGGTGATTCTGCAGATCACACATAATCAGGTATAGTATCTGTATTATTGGTGATACTGCAGATCACCAATAATCAGAAAATCTGTTCTTGCTGACACCAATCGTTACAAACAGTTAAAACTTAAAAAGTAGATTTAAACATGAAATAAATATGGAATATATATATATATATATGGAAGATATGGAATATCTTAAAAAGTCACTTTCAAGAGAAGGAAGATAAATACAATCATTTATTTTATTAGTTTATTTTCGCTTCGGGTGTCCTTTAAAGTATTAGAGGCAGAGGATCAGCAGGACAGCCAGGCAATGTGCATTTGTTAAAAGGAAATAAACATGTCAGCCTCCTTATCCCTCTCACTTCGGGTACCCTTTAAATGGCAGTCCTGCCCAGCTGTTATATTTCTGTTTACAAATCATACTGCGTTGGCTCCGTGCTACTCAATCAATGAGCGGGAGAGAGAGCACACTGCAGGTACACCTCACAGCCATACACAGGAAAAACAAGCTGTCAGCCATGATTGAATTGGCGGAACGGGAAACGCACGCACCAGCACAACCAAATATGTATGAAAATTTCAATTTAATTTGCCCCGGCGCTGTAGCTACAACCCACACGGCCGACACGGCAGCTCCATCATTCATGCCCTTCAGCCCGCCGAGCCTACGTCAGTTGATTAGGAGTCTCAGTCAATGTGATTGAATTTCATCGACTCACCTTCGCCAGGGATGCCCTAAAGTGTGGCACGCTAATAGCCATTGACCCCCGCGCCGGGTTCTGTCATTGTAAATACACTTCGCCATTCCAGAACTTTCCCTCTCCGGCAGCTGCTGCGCGATGTTGTTTGACCCCCCCCCGCGCTAATCCATCATGGTCTCGCGCAAAACATGCTGGGGGGACGCAGAGGCAAACTAGGACGGCATCGTTTGTCTGGAAAGTGGAGCAAGGAAGGCAGCGCGGCACGGGAGACGCCTTCGTAAGGGCAAAAGAACTATTTTTACCGCCGGCGCACCTGTTCGCGGTCCTCTTTTAATAAAAGGGGGTCTTTTCTCTGCAGCCTAAAATAGAGGCACCTCCGCCTCACAAAAATAGGTGACCTCTGGCAGGGCAAGTGGAATTAGGACGCCCAAAATGTAGTGTTTTTGTTTTAAGTAAACAAAAGCTAAAGCAGCAGTTTTCGTTTTGAAACTTTACTAATGGCCTTTCGTTCATCTCACCTCTACATTGCAGTAATCATGTGCATGGGACTGCAGGCAGCTAGCCCTTTAAACCATCAGCAGCTTCAAAGGAAATATTTAGTTTGAGATAAGTGCCTTGCTTTTGACCTCAGCCGGCAGAACTCATTGTGCTGTGAATTCTTGGAATGCATTGATGTCTCTCTGCTAGCAGAAAATATAGAAACTGAAAGCAGAAGTACTCTGTTATTGTCTCACACTGCCCCCTAGTGACAAGTGGTCATAAATACACATTACAGCAGTAATAATTAGTAGCAAGGAAATGTAACAAGCCTCTAAATAAATTGGCTGCTAAAGGGTTAAAGGATATCAGAGGTGACATGTGACATGACGAGATACTGTAGACATGTGTATGTACAGTGCTAAGCAAACAAATAACTCGGCTGTGTTCCTTTTCCTCTTTTTCTGCCTTAAAGGGTTAAGAGTCAGGTAGGCAAGTTACAGTTCCTCTCCAATAGACACCTTGTTGGACTCTAGTGTATTCCTCACTGATCAGGAATTACTGCCATAAAACTCTTGTCTGGCAGAGAACAGCTTATGAGAGCAGGGGATAGACAAAGAAAAGGTCAATATTATTTTAGCTTCTTGGACAGTGAAAGACTACATCAGTCATATGATACACAGAAAATATAATTGTGGGATTCTAAAAAAAAAAGTCATTTTTAGGATTAGGAGGATAGATAGAATTGTTTATCTCAGCTGTACATATTTATCTCAAGTTTTCTTTAAATGTGTGTGTGGGTGTGGGGGGTTAAGGTTAGCCATGGGGGGTTAATGTTAATATAGATACCAATAATCGGGAGAAAACATATCCTTAAAGGGAAGGTTCAGGGACTGTTTCAAAAAAATAAAAATCCGCATCCACTTACCTGGGGCTTCCTCCAGCCCGTGGCAGGCAGGAGGTGCCCTCGGCGCCGCTCCGCAGGCTGCCGGTGGTCTCCGGTGGCCGACCCGACCTGGCCAGGCTGGCGGCCAGGTCGGGCTCCTTCCGCGTTCCAAAATGCGCCTCACGGCGGCGCGCTGACGTCATCGGACGTCCTCCGGGCTTTACTGCGCAGGCTCAGTAGTGCCGAGGGCACCTCCTGCCTGCCACGGGCTGGAGGAAGCCCCAGGTAAGTGGATGCGGATTTTTATTTTTTTGAAACAGTCCCTGAACCTTCCCTTTAAAGGTGTTCCACTACACCAATGTGAACCACTTCACAAATTACAAGGATATACAGTATAGCTGCAAAGTGATTTTATTGTCCAGAAACGAAGAGCAAATTGCATCGACTTTTTTCTTCAATGCAAGAGATATGCAAAAAGACACAATCGGTGAAAAAAGTAAGAAAAAGAAAAGAGCAAGTTGATACAGTTTGCTCTTGGTTTCTGGTCAATAAGATCACTTTGCAGCTTTATATCCTTGTATTTATCAAAAGGGCTACGGTTAGCCATGGAGGGTGGGTGGTTTAGATTAGCCGTGGGGTGGTGGTTAAAGTTAGGCATTAGTAGCCGGTGGGTTCAGTGTGAGAAAAGGCTTAGGTTTAGCTACTATAATCTTTCCACTTTAAGGCTGCTTTCACAGTAAGACGTTACAGGCGCACGTTAGAGCAGCCTGTAACGCATGCCAACTCACAGCAATGATTAATCAATGGGCTGTTTACATTGTAACGCAGCACGTACGTTGAAAGTGCTGCATGCTGTGCGTTATGCGCGGCTAAGCCGCGTTATACTGTGCGCACATGCTCAGTAGTGTTGGAGGAGGAGGTCTTCCCTCCTCCTCCTCGGCCAGGCACATGGCTAATTAATATTCACTGCACGGTGCGACGTGCAGGGTTTACTTCCTGGAGCGGCCGCTCTGTGTGGCGATTGGCTGGCGGGACCACGTGATGCCGCATGCGTCCAAGAGTACGCATCACGGCATCACAGACGCCAGAGTGAGCTGCACAACGCGGCTCACTCTGACATCCACATCCAAGAGCACCAGGCGTTGCGTTAGGGGCACGTTATGCGACCATAACGTCCCCTAAAACGCAACGTCTTGGTGTGAAAGTAGCCTAATAGTAGTATATCCATAAACTCACCGATATTCTACTATCGGCTTTTCTGTGCACCAAAACTTCCGGGCACCCTTTTTTGACGTACGCCCAATGATGACACACAGAGAAAAATGTGTGTGTGTGTGTTTTTGTTTTTTTAAACTTCCATCAACCTGATGGGCTTATATAGAAGGAAAACCGCAGAGACAACACAAGATAACCCTCCGCAGGAAGTGCTTGATAAGGTGTTAGAGTCCTGGTGGTGGGAGCTGAACCCAGGTCACCGTGCAGCAAGACAAGCCTGCTAATCAGTTAGTCTTTCCATGGCTGTATGTTTTCATGTGACATGTTGTTCTTTGATGTCCACGAGAGCCGCGTCTTCATACAATGCGATGAACGCGTCACCATGATTCATGCATTACGAGCCCATCCGAGCCAGCCGAGGCTAGGTGACCTTCCATGTCTTGAATTAATGATCTGTATTCTCCCTGACTTAATCTGATCACTCCGTAGCGAGCGGAGCTCCGCCGTCTCCCATTACGAGCCGCGGTAGCGTTAATTCTGCTCCGGCTTCGCCGTGGCCTTAATGGAAGTGATGTCTTCTGCGCCTAATAGCGCCCCGTAATCTAATTGTAGTCCACTATCCGGCTGGTTCCTTTCTAGCGGGATTCCATCAGGCTTGATGTCTGGAGAGCAGGAAGTCATTAGTAGAGTAATGGTAGGAGACCGCTATGCATTCCTGGGGTTGGGTGATGGGACTAAGTTCTCTATAGGTTTTCTTTAAGACATAATTAATTAATTAACTGTGATAATACTAAGAGACTGTTGTGTCAAGTTTCCCTAAAGCATCATACGCACGTTAGACGGAACTCGGCCAAAGGAGCCGTTCTTAGCCGTGTGCCCCTGCTAAACCACCGCTATCCCACGGCTAAACGGGGGTCCCTTCACCCCCAACCCCCTCCGCAAAATCAACGACCAAATTGGTCGTAGATTTTGCTGCTCCTAGAGGCAGGGCTAACGGCTGCAGCCCTGCCTCACAGCGCGTCTATCAGCGGCGTATCACCGCCTCTCCCCCGCCCCTCTCAGTGAAGGAAGACTGAGAGGGGCGGGGGAGAGGCGGAGATACGCGCTGACAGACACGCGTTGGGCAGGGCTGCGGCGGTTAGCCCTGCCTCAATCAGGAAAAGATCCCCGGCTGCACGGAGGGGATTTCAGGGGGTAAGGGACCCTCGTTTAGCCACGGGATAGCAGCGTTTTAGCAGGGGCACACATGCCCCTGCTAACTATGAGCTCTGAAGCGAGATTTATTCTCGCTTCAGAGTCTCTTTAAAGAATAACTGTCGGGCATAAAATGAAAAATCAATTCTTTATTTTTATAAGGTAAACAAGTAATAAGGATGCTAATCAGGCAATCCAAAAGTTAAAATCACTATTACTTTTCTTGTTGATAAATTATCATTCCCCAGTTTACATGACTCTTATTTGGTACACAAAAGAAAAGTTGCAAGGCATGCTGGGCTGTCTTTTTGCTTCCCTACTTCCCCTCAGACTTAACTAATGCAGCCTGATTGGCTGAAGCCTCTTTCCCTCCTGTTTTCCCCTCCCACATCTCTGTTGCTCTCTGATTGGCCAACATTTCTCAGGCTCAAATAATGCACTTTCTATAGTGAAGGGCGGGCAAATCAGGCAGAGGAGACTAAGGGCGGATATTACATCACGACTGGCTTCAAAATAGCCACAGTAAATATGGAAACTGTCTAGAATAGGATTCTCTACTTTTTCTTTATAAAATTCACAGGAATCCTAACGTGGACAGTGCAATACATCTGTTATGTAAGCAGAGCAAGTATTTATCTACTTATATATTTGGTTTTTTTTTACTGAGATAGTATGGCTGACAGCTCCTCTTTAATTAACGGTTAGCCCAGACACGGACATGCAGTGGGTTTGACAGCCTGACAGCCGTTTCGCGTATACAAAGCTTCTTCAGAGGCTAAGAGTACACAGTGAAATATACACACACACATAGTACCACATGGTACAGGCACTCACCTCTAGTAATAGAGGTGGTGACAGCAGAGGACACCGGGAGTCGCGCCATTACTTCCGCACAACCAATTAAGATTTTTCAGCTTGTCCAAACGATGCATTTGACCTATTTCCCAAAATCATTAATTGGGTGCATGGGTTGTGGCTCCAATTTTATTCAATAAAATGGTCATACCAGCTGGTCGATCGGCCTGCAACATTGCCATGGCCACCTGAAAAGTGCACCTGAGATGAAGTGAACAAAAGGCTTTTCACTTACCTCAGGCTTTTTCTAGCCCCCTGTCGTCTGTCAGCTCCCTCGCTGTCCTCTTGTTCCAATCTGCTGTACCATTGTCAGCCCCGGCTCAGTTCATGCAACGTCCCAGCTTCGCGCCTCCCCATCATGCTCAGGTGGCTTGGAGAGCTTTGCGCATGCATAGTTTATTAGACTTGTAGTTGCACTTGCGCTGGATGCAGGTTCAGTTTGTCACCCCAGGCAAGAAGTCCTGTGTCACCCCCCCCCCCCCCCCAAAAAAAAATACACAAACACTAATAAAAAAAGGTGCCATATAAGGAGGCACAGGGAGTTCCTGAGATGCAGACAACCGTCCGATCCTGTCGCATTTCATTGCACACCCGTTTCCTGGCTTAGTGTGTAAATGCAGAGTATAGTGCTGCAGAAGCTGTGCTCTCACCTCTCTACCGGAATCCAGTGCTGTGCTTCCCCCTGTCTGTTGATCACCCGCCCGAGTGTCCAGCATCTCCTACCGCATGTAGCGTTAGTACATGTGACATAAGGAGAGCCAGCACTAGAGGGTGCAGATAACAGACAAGGTGGTCTCACAGGCACAGCGCTGGATTCTGGCAGGGAGGTGAGAGCACAGCTTCTGCTATGCTATGCTCTGCATTACACACATAGCTAAGCTCTTCCTATTCACAGGGTTGGGGGAAGCCTAAGGCACTAAAATGCCAGAAACAGGTCCGGGAAAGAAACTGGTCCGGGATCGGGGGTGTAAATACAAACAACTCGCTCAAAGCAATGCGCAAATCCAGAAATGGATTAAGTTGAAATGGGCCCCTGGGCAAGATAGCATTTTTTTCCCACCGCTACTGGTCACCTGGCTTTTTAGTAAGGTTTGGTGGGAGCTAGCATCCACCAGGACCCTAGACTCTTTCCAGGCTCTAGGTAACTGCCTAGGTTTGCCTTGTGGATGATCAGTTTCTGCACGTAACACCACAAGCACTGCAAATTATGACCTAAGTACAATATGCATAAAAATGGGCCTGAACTAGGGATTTAAAAGTGCCTTACACAATAGTGCTTCCCTAACATGCACTCCTTTCACAGTGTTTTTATTATAGTAGTCTGCAATGATTATGGAGACCTTCAGTCATTATAGGGCTCCCCATTACAGTCCATGTATGGGTAAAGTCCCCCTCTCTGCAGAGAACAGCAAGAAATATACTAGGCATGTATCCTAGTTACCTTCTCCAAGTTCCATTCCCATCAGCCACTGTGCTTCCCCCCTGCATGTTCTCAATGATCTGAGGCCCTGGCCTTGTGTCACATGATACAAGGGTCACATGACCCTCCTGCGGGTGAATGGAGAAGAACAGCAGGAGGCCTGGACTGGAAAGCAAAGCAAGTGCAGAGAATTCAGGGCATCCAGTCAGGTCATTATAATAGTTAGCTGAATAATGCTTCATACCATGAGGCCATAGTCTTGTATCACATGGTACAAGAGTCATATGACCCGCCTGCAGGTGAATGAAGAAGAACAGCAGGAGGCCTGGACAGGAAAGCAAAGCAAGTGCGGAGAACTTAGAGCAGCCAGTGAGGTCATTATGATAGTTACCTGAATAACGCTTTCTACCATGAGGCCATGGTCTTGTGTCACATGGTACAAGGGTCACATGACCCTCCTGAAGGTGAATGAAGAAGAACAGCTGGAGGCCTGGACTGGGGAGCACAGCGAATGCCCAGAATTCATAGCAGCCAGTCAGGTAATTATGATAGCTGAATAACCCTCTCCATGCTAATCCCTGCAGGTGGTATGACCGGCGGGCTGACCCCCTGCCCTACCGTGTTCACTGTAAGAAGTAAGACTAAACTGCCTATATTCTGAATCTCTTGGTAGCCCTGGTGGGATGTCTCCATGGTTACAAGAAGGCATAATTTTAATCATTGGGCATATCTTGAAAATTATAGCTGGATACAAACTGAGTTTGAAAGGTCATTTTTAATAGCCTTAAATTACAAAAGGACTATGGTAGGTTTTATTTTTTCCTTTTTTTACCCCTTTTTTTAAACAAGCCGAGAGTTATATTATGAAAAAAGATCCAGTTTTGCCGCCTGTCACTACCCCCAAAAACATTAGTTATTTACCGTTGTCTTCTATCCATATGCATAAAGGGACATCGTGAGCACAATGGGCGAATTTGGCACGGACGCTCCCAAAACAGCACATGGCAACAACAAACACATCTAAGTTTATTTTACAGCGAACGGGAATTGTTGGGCACTTTCCTTCCTCAGTGAAACCCGGAATTTTTTGGCTCCATTTTTTTCGCAGTTCTTTTGTTCGATTTTATTTATTTATTTATTTTCCGAAGGATTTATTTAAGTCTAATCAGAACGCATTCAGCTATTTCTTCCCTGTCCAACGTTTGGCCGCGATGATAAAGTTGTCTTCAAAAAGCGAACATGGCTGCCAAAGAAAGCGGGCTCGGTGTGCCAGTCCGCTAGCGAGCGGAGAATCTGCGCCATCAGCGATGCCAGCGGACGGCACATCCACCGCATTGTATTAGCCCCGGCCGATCTGCTCGAGCTGTCAGCTGTGTTTGTATTTTGCCTGAGTGAGTAACACTTGTCGCTTCACCCAACGCCGGCGTCACTGATGGCACTTGGACATGTTTATGTGTCACGTACCTGACATTGGTGACTGATAAAGTTCTGCTTTCGTCAACACAGATCAAACATGACATTGACAGCAGCGCTTGGATAAGCCCACGCATTGGAATGAGATGAAAAAATATGTCTCCGGGCTTGGAATGAAATAAGTCAGTGACCTAATAAAATTTCCCAGAAGGCATTGCTGCCTGACTGAAGTAGAAGAGTCCAGTCCTGTCGAATTTACTGGATGAAGCTAAAACTTAAAAATGGAGGTTTATGGTGTTCCTTTCTGCAATGTCGCTAAAGCTGAGTACAGACACTTGAAAGAATTGATTAAGCATAGCATAATGCAACTTCTATCCATGGTCTGCTCAGTGTTTCTATGCTGTATGCTGTATTTGGCACACATATGGGAGGGGGTCACTAGGGGGTGCAGTATGTACAAACATCACCAGGTGTCACCAGCCGAGCAGGTCACACCAAGGTCCAGGCTAATTGAGAGTGGACTAAGGCTTGGTGAATATAGACCTTTATTACTACACATGAACTATGATTCGTTTTGCTTAGCTTGGTGAGGTTGCAGGTTCATGGGGTAAACCCGAGTGCTTCCAAAGAGACTGAAGAAGTAGCCGACGGGAGATGTGAATGGGGGACCTGCCGTGGAACAATGGAATGCAGAGAGTAAGGAGAAGGCTCTAAGGCAGGGGTGTCAGACTCAAATACACTGGGGGCTAAGTCGCAGGTCAGCCTCAATGTATTGTGGCCCTCTTCCCTCCCCCTATACATTTCCCTGGTGTCTAATGCCTCCTCCCTCCTCTATATAGTTCCCTGGTGTCTAGTGGTCCCCCTCCCTCTCCTATACAGTTCCATCGTATTCAGTGGTCCACTCCCTCCCCTATACACCTCCCTGGTCTCTAGTGGTCCCTTCCCCTATACAGTTCCCTGGTGTCTAGTGGTCCCCTCCCTCCCCTATACAGTTCCCTGGAATCTAGTACTTTCCCTGTCCCTCTCCATATGTCTTCCTTGGTGAGCTAGGGCTTCACCTCCAGTATAGTTTCCCTGGTGGTCTGGAGTGGGACAAACATAATGCAGAGTGGGGTAATAGGGTGGCCACTCGAAGAACCCCAAAAAGGAGGACATCACACCCTGAAAAGGAGGACATCTTACCGAGGACAGTGGCGCACAATAGTCCACATGGTGGAGGGCCGGCCGACCACAAAATGCAATCAGATTCGCAGAAGATTTCAGATTTCCCCACAAATGCAATGAGATTGGCAGCAGATTTCCCCACAAAAGCAATCTTATTGGCAGCAGATTTCCCCACAAATGCAATATTATTGGCAGCAGATTTCCCCACAAATGCAATAAGATTGGCAGCAGATTTCCCCACAAATGCAATCTTATTGGCAGCAGATTTCCCCACAAATGCAATGAGATTGGCAGCAGATTTCCCCACAAATGCAATAAGATTGGCAGCAGATTTCCCCACAAATGCAATCTTATTGACAGCAGATTTCCCCACAAATGCAATCTTATCGGCAGCAGATTTCCCCACAAATGCAATCTTAATGGCAGCAGATTTCCTCACAAATGCAATCTTATTGGCAGGAGATTTCGCCACAAATGCAATGAGATTGGCAGCAGATTTTCCCACAAATGCAATCCTATTGGCAGCAGATTTCCCCACAATTGCAATGAGATTGGCAGCAGATTTCCCCACAAATGCAATCTTATTGGCAGCAGATTTCCCCACAAATGCAATGTTATTGGCAGCAGATTTCCCCACAATTGCAATGAGATTGGCAGCAGACTGGAGAGGGTAAAGGGCATTTAATAACAAACAATATTAATGTCAATGGCTCATCTTCTGACATCAGATAAAAGACACAGGGAATGGATGCAGGCAGTGTAATCGTCCAGGCAGCTTGCTGGTGTATAAAGCTCTGGACTGGCTGGCTGTCCTCTAAGATGGTAGGTAGGCTAAGGTAGCTCATGCTGGCTGTAGGCCTAGCTGGCCTGGCTGCCTCTGGCTGTCCGTGTGACCACGGCGGGCGGCGGCGGCACTCACTGTGCTGGCTGCGTGGCTGCCTCTCTCAGAGAGGCTCTCTGGCTGAGTCTGTGACACTCTGTGTGACTGACCACGGGCGGGTGGTGCAGCGGCACTCACTGCCGGCTGCTGGCTTAGGCCTAGGCTGGCTGCGTATGGCTGGCTCGCATCGTCAGCTCCTCCCTCCGCCAAGCGTGAGGTGGGCTGCCTGCTTCACGCTGCGCGACGGTGCGCCGACGTCTACGTGTGACATCAGTCACGTCACTGTGTTGCTGGGTGGAGATCAGGCCGAGGGACGGCGGCCGACGACCAAGCGGTCCAAAGAGGAGGACTTCCGGCCGTCCGGCCTTGCCTTGCGCTGGACGGAGGACCAAAGGTCCAAAAACCGGACTGTCCAGCGGAAATCCGGACGGATGGCCACCCTCTCGGGTAACCACTTGTGGGCCAAATTTGATAGCTCTGAGGGCAAGAGTTTGAAATGTATGCTCTAAAGGATCTCCTCACCTCCTCTTGCGAGGATCTATTTTTTGTTTGTTTGTTTGTTTGTTTGTTTGTTTTAGGAGGTTACAGTTGTCCTGTAACACAGTGTTTCTCAACATTTTATTGGTATGTACCCCTTTTAAAACCCTGTACTAACCAAGTATCCCCTAGCATAGTAAACATTATCACAAGTACCCCTTGACAAATATATATTTAATCATAGTACATGATAATAGGTTCTAAACAATTTCCAAGCATATACTATTGTTTTTAATTAGCTAAAACACTAATTTGGCATTGATTAAATCAGATTTATAATTTTCTAAAACTCTAAATTTGTTATTCTTGGTTAAGTATATCAACCCCGAGTACCCCCTGGAACCATCAGAAGTACCCCCTGGGGTACATGTACCACACGTTGAGAACCTAGGCTGTAACAGACCGATGGGAATGTTCCCTGATTAATTTAAATAGGTGCTTTGGGGCGCCAAAACAGAATTTGTATCTGTTTAATTTTATTTCTAATTTTCTCTGCATTACTTGCTCAGTAGTAGAGGAAGGTAGAGGTAGGAATATCTAGACAACTATCTATAGCCTTCACATACCTCCCAACTTTTTGAGATAAGAAAAAAGGGGCACTTAAGCCACGCCCCTGCCACACCCCTAATCACGCCCCCGGCACACCCCTAGTCACTGATCCCAGAAAGATTTCATAAGAAAAATTATAATTCAAACCACACTGGTCCTTTCTATCCTGGGTCATTTTCCTTTTATATTAGCATATGAAAATAGAAAAAAAATTCAATTTAAAGGATGGAAATAAAATTTAAAGTACATTAAACACAGCAGAAAACCTAATAGAAAAAGACATATATTTACACGCATCGGTACATCAGTCCTGAACGAGGGACAGTGCAGAAGTAAAAGGGACAGAAGGGCAGGGTTCCCAAACAGGGACTGTCCCTCCAAAAGAGGGACAGTTGGGAGCTATGCTTTCAGAGCAAGTTTTCAAACTTTTTTTCACCATCTTAGGCAGTTATACGTTTATAGAATAATTTCATGTTTCCTCTGCATAACATATGGCACTCATAGAATGTGATTGCAGTATTACTTCGGCTACCCACCGGTGTCAGCAGGTCAGCCTTTTCTGCGGCTACGACGCCACTGCAGGTCGCTGTATGTAAACGGACATCTGTTGTTTAACATAACTGTGGCCTAACACAAGCGTGGCTGCCCTTGACCTGCTTACATTAGTGAGCGAGTGGTGTAGCAATTAACCAGAGCATTGATGTGTTAAGTGAAGGAGTCATGTACTTCAAAATCTGTGCTCTCAGCTTAGTCCTGTTAATAATGTTTTTATTCTCTCAAGATAAACTCCAGGATCACATTAAAAAAAAATTAAAGTATATATGCCAAATCTGAACTCCTTGTAAACACAATTTATATCTAATGTATAACATTTTTACTTCCACAATATAAAAATAATGCTGTAAAATGCACTGCAGCGGATGTTGTCTGGGGGAGGAGTCAGGTAGTGACATCATCATATGTTGCTGTGCTTCACAAGGCTGTAAGGGGTGTGTGCGCGACCAGGACTGAGACACTTAAAACTTCTGCAATAAATAGCAGACTCTCAGCTGACCAAATGATTCACTGCAACACAATACAGGTAATAAGCAGTAAGACACACAATGCCAGATCATACTCTGGAGTTGTAGTCCAAGTCATTTAAAGAGGAACTCCAGTGAAAATAAAGTAATAAAAAAAGTGCTTAATTTTTACAATAACTATGTATAAATGATTTAGTCAGTGTTTGCCCATTGTAAAATCTTTCCTCTTCCTGATTTACATTCTGACATTTATCACATGGTGACATTTTTACTGCTGGCAGATGATGTCACTGGAAGGAGATAATGCTTGCTTTTTTGTAAACAGCTATTTCCCACAATGCAACAAGGTTCGCAGACAGGAAACTGGTCCTCACAGGTTTCACCACAATATCAGCCATACAGAGCCCCTGATGATCCGTTTGAGAAAAAGAAAATATTTCTCATGTAAAAGGGGGTATCAGCTACTGATTGGGATGTTTAATTGTTGGTCACGGTTTCTCTTTAAGTTCATGTTATTTTGTGAGTAGAATGCACAATTGTGTAGCATACACAAGGAGGGAGGGCCAAAGGCTTACAATCTAAAGGGAGGGAATCCTTCACATCACATTGCTTAACATCTTCTGAGTTTGATCGTGGAAAGCCCATTTTACCCGATTTTATCCTTCTGTGTGTAGGTAGCTTTAGACAGAAATGCAAATTAGTAAACAATATTATTTTGGTATACAGAACAAAACAAGTGAAGGAAATTACAATTCTGTGTCTTCTTTAAAGAGAAACTGTAACCAAGGATTGAAGTTTATCCCAAATTCCCAATCAGTAGCTGATACCCCCTTTCCATGAGACGTCTTTACTTTTTCTTGAATAGATCATCAGGGAGGTCTGTATGGCTGATATTGTGGTGAAACCCCTCCCACAGTGTGATGTCATGACCTAGGTCCTGACAGTTTCTTGTCTGTATTGCACCGTGGGAAATAACAGCTGTTTCAAACTACCAACCAATCAATATCTCCCTCTGTGCCTATGTATATCTATAACAAACAACCTTTTAGCCTATCACAATGCTAGGGGGTGTGGTCAGAAATAATGGCAGTAGGTGTTGTCTAGTTTTTTTCATCTCTGCCAGTAGTAAAGATGATGACGTGCAGACTGATTGTTGATGAAACAACATGAACAAATTACATGGCGAATATGAATCATTTCTTGGTCTCTCTATTTTTTAACTTCTCACTTTGCAATGTACTGATGTATTTTTTCCCCTCATTTTTGTTTAAGTTCCTCTTTAAACTCGGATTTCAGCGCGTTCACAGGTTGTTAAAATGTGAAAATCGACCGCGGCTCAAAAACTAGGTGATGTCGCCAGAGCCGAATGTGCGACCAAATAGCCCGTATCGAGCCGCCACATCGCTATCGTCATTATCATTAGCGGTAATGTGGCCTGCTGGAGGAGATCAGGCGCTGCGGGCTGTTTGTGGCGCAGAGCGTGGCGCAGGGATGAGGGATTAATGCGCCGCGGCGCTGTCCTAATGCCCCGGTGATTTGTTACATTAATATCACCTCCTCGCGCGGGATGGAAACACGCCGCGCGCTTGGCGGAGGGCGGGAGACCGGGGAGCGTAATGTTCTTTGCTGTGAGCTGTTGACCTAATTTGAATTGTGTTTGTGACAGAGGCGAGATAAAGAATCTATCTATTTATCGAAGCCCGGGGGTTATCCGGCTGTGCGGATCATCTCTGGGAGGGAGCAAGGTTCAGACACTGATAACTGCTGTGATCTGTACCTGTCTGCCGCTGCTATGGAGCAACTGCATCTCCATCTATCTACTCCAACCAGATTATCCCATCAGCTCGCCTATGGAGGGCTTAAAGGCAGGCTCCGCCCAAAAGACTGAATTCAGAGCATGATGCCAGCCAAGCACACGGGACTGGACTTACATGGTAACAGTCTATAGGAGCGAAAGATCTATTGGTGCGAAAAATCATCAGATAGATCCCTCTCAGATCATTATCTGATCAGAAAGGGATTATTACTATTATTATTTATATAGAGCCATTGTCTTCCACAGCGCTTTACAGAGTACATAGTCAGGACTTCCTCAGAGGAGCTCGCAATCTAATCCTACCATAGTCTTAGTCTAGTGTCCTACCATATTATTATTATTATTATTATTATTATTATTATTATTATATAGCACTGACATCTTCTGCAGCACTTTACAGAGTACATAGTCATGTCACTGACTGTCCTCAGAGGAGCTCACAATCTATTCCTTCCATAGTCATAGCCTAATGTCCTACCATATTATTATTATGTATTTATATAGCACTGACATCTTCTGCAGCACTTTACAGAGTACATAGTCATCTCACTGACTGTCCTCAGAGGAGCTCACAATCTAATCCTACCATAGTCATAGTCTAATGTCCTACTGTATTATTATTATTATGTATTTATATAGCACTGACATCTTCTGCAGCACATTACAGGGTACATAGTCATGTCACTGACTGTCCTCAGAGGAGCTCACAATCTAATCCTTCCATAGTCATAGTCTAATATCTCCCTTCCCTTTTGTCCGACAATGCTGTGTAATGGGCGTACATACCTCACCCCTTGTAAAATATGTAAAATATGTAGTTAATTTGTTCACTGCATTAGCAGTTATACCTTCTTGTCTTGTATCAACTGTTGTATTTTATACTTTGTATTGTTATACTCTGTATGCTATTGTAGAGTGCCACGGAAGGTGCGGGTGCTATATAAATCAATAATAATAATAATGTTCTGCCAAATTATTATTATGTATTTATATAGAATAACCATCTCCTGAAGCACTTTACAGAGTACATAGTCATGTCACTGACTGTCCTCAGAGGAGCACACAATCTAATCCTGCCATAGTCATAGTCTAATGTCCCTACCATATTATTATTATTATTATTATTATTATTATATAGCACTGACATCTTCTGCAGCACTGTACAGAGTACATCGTCATGTCACTGACTGTCCTCAGAGGAGCACACAATCTAATCCTGCTATAGTCATAGTCTAATATCCTACCATATTATTATTATTATTCTTATTATTATTATTATTATTATATAGCACTGACATCTTCTGCAGCACTGTACAGAGTACATAGTCATGTCACTGACTGTCCTCAGAGGAGCTCACAATCTATTCCTTCCATAGTCATAGCCTAATGTCCTACCATATTATTATTATGTATTTATATAGCACTGACATCTTCTGCAGCACTTTACAGAGTACATAGTCATGTCACTGACTGTCCTCAGAGGAGCTCACTATCTATTCCTATCATAGTCTAATGTCCTACCATATTATATTATGCATGCATATAGCACTGACATGTTCTGCAGCACTTTACAGAGTACATAGTCATGTCACTGACTGTCCTCAGAGGAGCTCACAAGTTAATCCCTACCATAGACATAGTCTAATGTCCCTGCCATATTATTATTATGTATTTATACAGCACTGGCATTTTCTGCAGCACTAGCTAGACTAGCCAATCTCTCCCTGGGGAATTTTAAGGGGTTTTTTTATTTTTAAAAGCACTTAAAGGGAACCTGTACTGAGTAAAATAATTTAAAATAAACACATGGCGTAGCTGCAAATGAATATTACAACTTACCTCACCGTCAGTTCCTCTCAGAAGCTCACCATTTTCTCCTTATAGTGATCCCTTCCAGTTCTGACAATATTTTGTCAGAACTGAAATATACCAGTTGCTGTCAGTTATATATCAGCAGCTGTTAGTTACAACTGAATGTGTAAGGTAATGTCCATGTTCCCCTATGGCTCAAGTGGGTGATATTACGGTTTAACAGAGTGCTGACCAGGAAGCTGTTGGGGGGTAATGGCCATTTTTAAGATGGAGGACGGAGAAATCAATTGATCACAGTGGACAAACGGGGCGCAGGAGAGGAGAAAGAGATTGATGAGTAGACTACACAGGAGGTAAGTATGACCTGTGTATGGCTATTTTGACTTTTTATTTTCAGTTCAGGTCCTCTTTAACCCATTCAGGTTCCGTGGTTTTCACGTGAGAAATGTTCACCTCCCATTCATTAGCCTATAACTTTATCACTACTTATCACAATGAACTGATCTATATCTTGTTTTTTCCGCCACCAATTAGGCTTTCTTTGGGGGGTACATTTTGCTTAGAGCCACTTTACTGTAAACGCATTTTAACAGGAAGAATAAGAAAAAAATGGAAAAATTCATTATTTTTCAGTTTTCAGCCATTATAGTTTTAAAATAATACATGCCTCCATAATTAAAACTCACGTATGGTATATGCCCATATGTCCCGGTTATTACACCGTTAAAATTATGTCCCTATCACAATGTATGGCGACAATATTTTATTTGGAAATAAAGGTGCATTTTTTCCATTTTGCATCTATCACTATTACCAAGTTTAAAATAAAAAAAATATAGAAATATTTCATCTTTACATTGATATTTAAAAAGTTTAGACCCTTAGGTAAATATTTACATGTTTTTTTTTTTTAATTGTAATGGTTTTTTTTTTTATAGTAAACATTTTATTTGGGTAGTTTTGGGAGGGTGGGGGGTAAACAATAGATTTATAATGTAAATGTGTGTTGATTTTAATTTATTTTTATTTTCAGGTGTAGTATTACTTTTTGGCCACAAGATGGCGTCCATGAGTTTGTTTACATGACGTCACTCTAAGCGTAACACACGCTTAGAGTGGCGCATCGGGAAGGGAACGGCCAGAAAAGGCGCAGCTTCTGAGAGAAGCTGTCACTTTTTCAGCGGGGGAGAGGAATCAGTGATCGGGCTCCATAGCCCGATACATTGATTCCCTGACTACCGAATCCGCGGCCGGAAACCAAAATAGGTTAAGGGGCCCATACACTGGTCGATTTCAGCCATCGATTCAACTGCTCTGATTGAGTCAGCTAAAATTGGATGCAGCAGTAAGCATGATCAATCGGCCAATCAATGGATTTGCAGCCAATTTCGATCGATTTCCTCGATTGGTCCGGATGGAAAATCTAGGTCAATCTGCTGCTGGCAGCAGATCGATGGCCCATAGAGTTGCATTGGATCTAATGGTGCAATAATGCATTTCGATCGATTTTCAATAGATTTCATTCTGAAATCTATTGGAAATCTGTACCTAGTGTGTGGCACACATCAGATAGATTCCTGTCAGATTCAACCTGACAGGCATCTGACAGAAATCTATCTGATGGTCGAATCTGCTGCAAATCTATAAGTGTATGGCCACCTTAAAACAGCAGTTGCCCAGTCCATCCGCCAGAGTAGCGTGCACATGGAGGAAGGGTTGGGTTGGGGGGGAGGGGGGTGGAAGTAGTTGCATCTTTGCATAGATCCTTTCCAGGGAGTGCTTTTGTAAAGAATAAGTTAAATACTGAGAATCCCCCACCAAGAGATGGACTAATCAAAAGCATGTCAGCTCCTTCAGATATTTACTAACTTCTGTAAGTGACAGCAACATAGGAGAAAAATAAGTTATACTTAATTTTACTCTGTAAAAAAAACAAACTTCCAATCTGTAGGTGTTTACATGTATTTTACATTTTACAAGATTTCACAATAGTAGTCCTTTAAAGGACAACTGTAAAGTTATGGAGGCTGCCATATTTATTTCTTTTTAAGAAATACCAGTTGCCTGGCTGTCCTGCTAATCCTCTGTTACTAACACTTTTAGTCATAGCCCCTGAACAAGCATGCAGCAGATCAGGTGTTTCTGACATTATTCTCAGATCTGACAAGATTAGCTTTGGTTCTGGTGTTATTCAGACACTACTGCAGTCAAATAGACCAGCAGGGCTGTCAGGCAACTGGTATTGTTTAGCTCTCGCTACAGTTGTCCTTTAAGATCTCTTATTTCTTACACTATCAAAATTCAATTTGAAGCCACAGTTTATTGCGAGGTAAATTACTGATAAACTAAAAAACATCAGCCGGTAATGTACTATAAAATCCAAATTTATTTTATATAAATTGACTCTAAACTCTGGTCTCTTCAGTGTTTTAGTGCTCCGTACAATTCAGTTGAAGGAGAGAGAGCTGGCCTACCGGAAGCTTCAGCTGCGCTATTCAGCATTTTAATGTTATTTCTAAGTAACAATACACTTCATCTTCCACGCCAAACCCGTGTTCTCGCCTTACAGATACAGTTATTCCAGGTAATATTGTAGAAAGCGCGCAGAAAGGTCACGCAGGGCGCCTGTCTCTCTTTGCATCTTGAAATAACATTTTCTTCCTCACTCCTAACTCTGGATAAATTGTGTTTTTCATCTTTGTTGCTTTTTGGAAGGAGATTAAAGTCAAACGATTTTTGCATTTTCGTGAATCGACTTATTTTGTAACGGTGAACGTTTCCTCTCAGACAAAAGTTTGGAACGGCATTTATTGGTACCCTCTAGAGGGAGAAGCCACCCGCTTTCTCAAAAATAGGCAACATCCAGCGACTGCTAGGATAGGTTGGAGTTGGCTTTTTAGACAGACACCTCCTTCTATGAGACCTTCAGACTTAATATTTTAAACACAAAAAGACTGATCATAGCACAATAATAATCACATCAAATATGTATAGTCTTTATGAATCCAGAATCCATTGGAGTTGACGGACTTTATTTTTTTTTTTTGACAGGACCATACCATACTTACCATTTCCATCATCAGGACCTCCTACTCTTCATTTGATACCTGCTAGGATAGGTCGGGTGTTGGCTTTAGACTGGCACCACCTTCCATGTGACCTTTAGACTTTATATTTCTAACACAAAAAGACTGATCATAGTCAAATAATAATCACCTCTAATAATGATAGTCTTTATAAATCCAGAAGCCATTGGAGGTGAGGGCCTTGATCATTACTGACAGCAGCACACCATAGTCCATCATTAGGACCTCCTACTCTTCTTCAGTTGAACTTCTTCATTTCTTGCAGTTTCCTCAAATGTTGCCCTCCATGGCTTATGGATAAATCAGAGTTATAATGTGGTCAGAGTAGGGAAGCATTTGCCCCTTTTTTAGTGAGAAGGACATAACTAATAGATGTTCGTTTAGACCTCCATCACAGGTGGTTGAGCAATGGGTGTGACAGACTTCACTCAGTATAAACAATTATCAGCCAGAAACTCAATATAACCCGCCGCAACGATACTTGACACACATACGCGTCCAGATAGACTGGTTGTGGCTCCTAGCTGGAAGACTTTAGTCATCCAGAGAGGATTGAAGTGAACCTCCAGGCTAAAAATCTACTCAGCAGCACTGGAAAGGCTTGGTGTTTCTTTAATAACTTCACAACAATTTTTCATACCCAAGCCTCATTTTTAGCTGCACAGAAGCTAAGTTCTGCCTCATCAAAGAAATCTGCCTGGGCATTTTTCCCCTGATGCTGTGCAAAGCATGATGGGATTTCTGATGTTGTTGTCGCCTAGCGTGTGCAGCTGGGAGAGGTGATCAGAACACAGGACAGTTGGAACTGTGTCTCATGCTCCCTGTCACCTCCTTTCAAGCAAAATGATGTCTGCCCCCATTAAAAAAGATGGCTGCCCCCATGAAAAAGATGGCTGCCCCCATGGAATTACAAACATTTGCCTGTTCTTTTAAAACAGGGTGGGTAAGAGATTATATTACCTATCTATTTTAATTAACATATCTAAATTAATGACGGTGTGTTTGTTTAGGCTGAAGTTCCTCTTTAAAGGGGAACTGAAGAGAGAGGTATATGGAGGCTGTCATGTTTATTTCCTTTTAGACAATACCAGTTGCCTGGCAGCCCTGCTGATCCTCTGCCTCTAATACTATTAGCCATAGCCCCTGAACAAGCATGCAGCAGATCAGGTGTTTCAGTGGTTCAGACTTATAAGTCTGATCTGACAAGACTAGCTGCATGCTTGTTTCCGGTTTTAATCAGATACTACTGCAGAGAAATAGACCAGCAGGGCTGCCGGGCAACTGGTATTGATTAAAAGGAAATAAACATGACAGCCTCCATATACCTCTCTCTTCAGTTCCCCTTTAAGTGATTAAAGGACAACTGTAATAGGAGGGATATCGAGGCTGCCATATTTATTTCATTTTAAGCAATACCGGTTGCCTGGCAGCCCTGTTGATCCTCAGCCTCTAATGCTTTCAGCCACAGCCCCTGAACAAGCATGCAGCAGATCAGGTGTTTCTGACATTATTGTCAGATCTGACAAGATTAGCTGCATGCTTGTTCCTGGTGTGATTCAGACACTACTGCAGCCAAATAGACCAGCAGAACTGCCAGACAACTGGTATTGTTTAAGGAAATAAATATGGCAACCTCCATCTAACTCTCACGTCAATTGTCCTTTAAAGAACCATTTTTTTCTCAGCATTTTAAAAACGACAGCATGTATGGGGGTTTCGCTTTTAACAGCTAAAGTCAGCAAGAAATTAAGCGAAAATTATATAAAATTACTAATGGAATAAACAAAATCAATTGAATTTCCAAATCAAAATAACACATAGCTATAATTGCAAAAACGTATGCAAAGTTTCGCGTAAATGTAATTTGCATATTGTGATCATCACTAGCAAACATTTCCTGAATCTCTTGAGACTACTTTAGTTAAAGAACAACTGTAGCGAGGGAAAAATGGAGGCTGCCATATTTATTTCCTTTTAAACAATGCCAGTTGCCTGGCTGCCCTGCTGATCTATTTGGCTGCAGTTGTGTCTGAATAACACCAGAAACCAGCATGCAGATAATCCAGTCAGTTCTGAAAATAATGTCAAAAACACCTGATCTGCTGCATATTTGTTCAAGATCTATGGCTTAAGGTATAGCCCCATCTACACAATACGATTCTTTATACGATTTGATTATGATTCTATTTACGATCCGATTAAATCCAACATGTCCGATCGGGATTCGATTCGATTCAATTCGATTTGCCATTGCAAAACAATGGCAAATCAAATTGAATCGAATCGAATCCCGATTAGAGACAGAGGATTAGCAGGGCTGCCAGGCAACTGGTATTGCTTAAAAGGAAATAAATATGGCAGCCTCCATATCCCTCTCACTTCAGTTGTCCTTTAATAAGAAGCTATTGGATTTTAGCCCAGCCACCAGTGGTGGGCCGAAATTTCGCACATGCAAAATTTTGCATCGAAACTCGCAATTAGGCATCACAATCGTAATGTGAAATTTCAGAGAAAAACGTAATTTTAGCGGTTAACAGCAAAGCCCCCATACTTGCTATGGCTACCAAAATTGACACTTATGTTAAAGCTAATGGAAACCGGGTTTTAAAAAAAAAAGTCAGATACTCACCTAAGGAGAAGGAGGCTCTGGGTCCCATAGAGCACTCCCTCTCCTCTCCCGGTGCCCGCTGCTGTCCTGGCTCCCCCGTAGCGGTATTTGACCATTTCGGTCAAATATCGCTGTCTCTCGGCCGAAGGGAGGCTTCGGAAATGCTTCGGGAGCCCGAGTGCTCCCGAATACGGGCCGCTCTACACTGCGCACGCGTGCGCCCTCTATGACGCGTTCCCGTGTGCGCCACCTGTCTTCGGGAGGACTCGGCACAGATCAGGATAGAGCCAGGGCGACCAGACTTCCCCCCCCCCTTTTTTCCCCACTAGGGGGAAGTCCTGCTGGGGGGGGGGTCTGATCGCCGCCGGCTATGTGTGACAAGTGGGGGGGCTCCTCAAAGCCCCCCTCCGTGGCGATTTTCCGCCTCGCTCCCTTTCCCTCCCTCCCCTCCTTCCCCTGGGCAGCACAGGACGGCCTATCAGATGCCGGCGATCCCCGGCCAATCAGAGGCCGGGGATTGCCGATCTCCTTTACGGCGCTGCTGCGCAGCAGAGCCGTATGATGTAATCGCCGAGGATTTCTTCCCCGCGTGTTTACATTTAGCCTGCGGGCCGCGATCGGAGGCTCGCAGGCTGTTCACGGAGACACCCTCCGTGAACTGACATGGAAAGGTCGCTCGAACGAGCAGCCGTTTCCATGTAATACCACTAATGACCAGCCGCTGTTAGGCGGTTGTTAAAGAGACACCTAAGCCAGAAAAAAAATGAGTTTTACTCACCTGGGGCTTCTACCATCCCCCTGCAGCAGTCCTGTGCCCTCGCAGCCACTCACTAATCCTCTGGTCCCCCACTGCCAGCTAGTTCTGTTTTTTGCCGACAGGCCCGTCAGGACTGGCCACGCGTAGCATTTTCCGCATTCCCGACTGTAATTAGCGCTATTGCGGGCCGCAACGCGTACAGAAATACGCGTTGCCACATTACGAACGCATAGATATGCGGCAACGCGTACTTTTGTGCGCGTAGCGGCCTGCAATAGCGCTAATTACAGGAGGCTGGTAGAAGCCCCAGGTGAGTAAAACTCATTTTTTTTTCTGACTTAAGGTTCACTTTAAGTGGTTAAAGGACAACCGCGGTGACATGTGACATGATGAGATAGACATGTGTATGTACAGTACCTAGCACACAAATAACTGTGCTGTGTTCCTTTTTTTCTTTCTCTGCTTGAAAGAGTTAAACATCAGGTATGCAAACAACAGTTTCTATCCGGGTCTGACTGGGTCAGACTATAGCGTAACCCTCACTGATAAGGAATTACAGTGATAAAACACTTTCCTGACAGTAAATGGCTTCCTGGAGCAGGAAAGAGATAAAAAGGATCAACTATTCAGAGATTTGAGCTCTGGCATACTTCAATGAAGGTGTCATTGAGCAGAGACAATGCAACAGTAAAGACTTAAAAACTAGATTTAAATATAAAATAAAACTGTGGGATATCCAAAAAACTAATTTTTAGGAGAAGGAGGATGGATACAATTGTTTTTCTCATCAGCTTATTTTCACCTCGGATGCTCATTTTTCTGAGTTAAAAAAACACACTTTTCTTTGCATATTCAACATAACATATGTAGCAGTTTGGTACCAATAGCATGTATGGGGGATTTGCTATTCACTAAAGTCGGCATGAAATTACACAAAAATTACGCAAAATTTTATGCGAAATTATGAATGACTATGCAAATTCAATTGAATTTACAAATCATAATAACGTATAGGTGTAATTGTGAAAATGTATGCGAAAATTTGCGTAATCGTAATTAGCTAATTGGATCATCACTACTAGCCACATTGTTTTCAGCACTGCCCTAATTCTGTGACTGAAGTCTTCTGTAGACTCTCCTCTTTAAAGTGGATCCGAGATAAACTTTTACTCATTGCATAACTGTGTTCCTTTCATATAGTTTATAGGGCATTCCTCAAGCCAAATACTTTTTTTGTTTTGCTTTAAAGAGAACCTGTAACGTCAAAACGTCCCCTGGGGGTACTCACCTTGGGTGGGGGAAGCCTCCGGATCCTAATGAGGCTTCCCACGCCGTCCTCCGTCCCTCAGGGGTCTCGCTGCAGCCCTCCGTACAAGATGACGTCAATATTTACCTTCCCGGCTCCTGCGCAGGCGCTCTGACGGCTGTCGGCTCCGAAGTAGGCGGAAATACCCGATCACCGTCGGGTCTGCTCTACTGTGCAGGCGCAAGTCTCCAGCGCCTGCGCAGTAGAGCGGACCCGACTGAGATCGGGTATTTCCGACTACTTCGGAGCCGAAAGCAGCCACAGCGCCCCCGCTGGAGCCTGCAAAGGTAAATATTGAATTAACAGTCGGGCCTGTCGCCGGCTGTTCGGAGGGCTGCAGCGAGACCCCCGTGGGACAGAGGACGGCGTGGGAAGCCTCATTTGGATCCCGAGGCTTCCCCCACCCGAGGTGAGTACCCCCCAGGGGATGTTTTTGATGTTACAGAGTCTCTTTAATACTCTAATTCCTATAAACTAAACGAGCCTCGACCCACAGCTTCTCCAGAGAGCCTTGGCACTCAGTCCCATGTAGCAACGCCTTATGGGAGCTCAGTCTGGGCAGGAGGAGGAGGAGGTTAATAGCCAGAGATTTCAGAGGCAGAGGGGAGGAGGGAGGAGGAGAGGGGACTGAATTTACACACAGGCAAAGGTGATAGCATCTCCAGCCCTCAGCCTGTGACAATGTGACAAACAAACATGGCTGCCCTCATTGTATCACAGGAATAAATAATCATAAACTATTGAAGCTGTTTGCAGTTAGACTTGCTGTGTAAACTGTCTAAACTTTAAATAAGATATATAGACAATTTACTTGTTATAGTTAGTTTTTCATCTCGGATCCACTTTAAGCCCCCGAGCTGATCGTGAGTTGCCTGTGTTTACCTGTCACATGGGACAGAGGCGCGGGCCTGCGTGGAACGTGACGAGGGTTAGGGAGTCCTCTCCTCCAGTGGCGGGACCAGGCTCCTCATTTGCAGTGACAGATTTTGTAACAGCTGTTCTGAGTTCCGTCTGATTACCCTTCCATCATTTACAGTCACAGACGTCTCCCAAGATGGATCTGTGGCTTTTGGGAAGTCCTCGGGAGATAATCAGAAGTTGGAGAGTTTCATGACAAATGCAAAAGTTAAACGGCGTAGAGGCAGCTTGAGTAGAGAAAATAAAGAGACCATAAATTACGGATCACTTGTTTATGGCTGTAAATCTGAGGATGTGCAAAGAAGTGTACCTGTCATGAATAATCATCAGGGAAGGGGTGACATTCAGCCTGTGTGGCCCATTAGATAAAGTGTGGCAATGTCACTGACTGTCCTCAGAAGAGATCAGAAACAAATCCTAATGTAGCATAGTCATAGGCTATTGTTCTACCGTATTATTATTATTATGTATTTATATAGCACTGACATCTCCTGCAGCACTTTACAGAGTACATAGTCATGTCACTGACTGTCCTCAGAGGAGCTCACTATCTAATCCTACCATAGTCATAGTCTAATGTCCTACCATATTATTATTATGTATTTATATAGCATTGACATCTTCTGCAGCACTTTACAGAGTACATAGTCATGTCACTGACTGTCCCCAGAGGAGCTCACAATCTAATCCTACCATAGTCATAGTCTAATGTCCTACCATATTATTATTATGTATGTATATAGTACTGACATCTTCTGCAGCACATTACAGAGTACATAGTCATGTCACTGACTGTCCTCAGAGGAGCTCACAATCTAATCCCTACCATAGTCATAGTCTAATGTCCTACCATATTATTATTATTATGTATTTATATAGCACTGACATCTTCTGCAGCACATTACAGAGTACATAGTCATGTCACTGACTGTCCTCAGAGGAGCTCACACTCTAATCCTACCATAGTCATAGTCTAATGTCCTACCATATTATTATTATGTATTTATATAGCACTGACATCTCCTGCAACACTTTACAGAGTACATAGTCATGTCACTGACTGTCCTCAGAGGAGCTCACAAGTTAATCCCTACCATAGTCATAGCCTAATGTCCTACCATATTATTATTATTATTATGTATTTATATAGCACTGGCATCTTCTGCAGCACTTTACAAAGTACATAGTCATGTCACTGACTGTTCCCAAAGGAGCTCACAATCTAATCCTACCATAGTTGTAGGCTATTGTTCTACCATATTATTATGTATTTATATAGCACTGACATCTTCTGCAGCACATTACAGAGTACATAGTCATGTCACTGACTGTCCTTAGAGGGACTCACAATCTAACCCTGCCACAGTCATAGTCTAATGTCCTACCATATTATTATGTATTTATTTATATAGCACTGGCATTTTCTGAAGCACTTTACAGAGTACATAGTCATGTCACTGACTGTCCTCAGAGGAGCTCACAATCTAATCCCTACCATAGTTATAGTCTAATGTCCTACAATATTATTATTATGTATTTATATAGCACTGACATCTTCTGAAGCACTTTACAGAGTACATAGACATGTCACTGACTGTCCTCAGAGAGGAGCACAGTCTAATTCTTCCCTAGCCATGCTATGTATTTATCATGCACATATTTCTGTATGCATAAATCATTGTTATGCTAGGCTAGCTATGGACCCCCTGTGTTGTTGGGTCCCTTAGCAGTTCTACAGTCAGCTCTGGCTAATTACCTCCTTGGATCTGGGATTAGCTCTTGCAGCATAATAGATGTAGATATGGCTCATTTGACTCCTCATAAATACTCGTCTTCTGAAAGCCACGCCGTGACATCACACCTTGTAGTCTTCAGTCTTCGAGGGTTAAGTCTCTAAAAGCCCGTTATAATGAGAATGGCAAAACAAGGCAATTTAAGCTGATAAAATTATATCGGCAAAGCTCTGCCGCGGCAAAGTTTTGTAAACCTCATTTTAGCACTACAGAAAATTAAATACGGTTTCAGCAGGTGCACGCGTTTCACAGATTAATTTGTGTGAAAGGGAAATTAAAAAAAAAAACACCTTAGCAACCCGGGGAAAGCAAGAGAAGCAAAACATCGAGTGGGAACATTTCAGCCAATAGATATCCACCATCAGATTGTTTTGTAGACCACAACCGTGTTGCCAGCATAAACCAGAGGTGACGGCCGTTTGGACGCCGCCCCGCTAACCTTTCCCTCGCTATCTGCGTGTTTGGATCTATTTTTGGCCATTGGATAAAGGCCCTTTATGAGCACAAAAGATGGGCTCACCGCATGATGTCCCGATTCCAGAACAACAGGGCTGTGCGGTCATCTCTGCGAGAGTCACCTTTAATTAGCCGCTTTTTGGCTCGGAGGCTGCGGCGTGCGGCCGCCACACACAGCATCCGGGCACAAAATCGGTTTATTCCGAAAGGACAAAAAGAGCTGAAAGAAGGGGTGGTGTGACCTGCGGGGTGAGAAACGGGTAAACGTTCGAGGCAGAGGTCAGCTGTGATAGGCAGACTCAGGTGGACATTGCCTGGGTGGTGACCCTTATTATTCTCTATGCTGGGTCCGGAGAAACTACTGTAGAGAGGAATAGGCCATGCTTTTTTCATTTGCAGTCAAGGTGGCCATACACTGCCAGATAAGTAGAGAGGGACCCAGTGATTTATAGAACCATTGAAGAGACACTGAAGCGAAAAAAAATATATGATATAATGATTTGTATGTGTAGTAAAGCTAAGAAATAAAACATTAGGAGCAGAGACATAAGTCTAATATTGTTTCCAGTACAGGAAGAGTTAAGAAACTCCAGTTGTTATCTATGCAAAATAGCCACTGAGCTCCACAGCTTTCAAAGTCGCAGAGAGCTCTGTCTTCTGAAGCTTATTATCTCAACTGTCAGTCATTGAATTTTCTTTTACTGTCCAGAGGACAGTTCAAAAGTTCACTAGCCTGCTCTGTAAAAACATTTAGAATGCTGAGTAGTGTGTAAACAGCAAATATTAGAGAATGATGCAATGTTATAAAAAACACTATATAACTGAAAATAAAAATGTGGGAATATTTTCTTTGCTTCTAATCTTCTAGTAATTATCCGTACTACACAACCAATTCAATATATCATAATTTTTTTTGCTTCAGTGTCTCTTTAAATACTGTTTTAAAAGAACGTAAGTGTTGGCTTATCTGCAGTTAGAGACACTGATCGATTTGAGTTTTTTATAAGTTAATTCTTATAATTGAATAATAGCACTAGAGACAACGCTTTTCTCAGTCTAGAGTTGCTTTTTCTTGCCTGAATAAGGGCCCGTTTCCACTAGGGCCAAATGCAGCACAAATGGAGGCGGGACTCCATTTGTGATTGGGTCTTAACCAGCGGTGGGGCTTAATGCAGAGGCATGGCAGCCCCCAGGAGCAATGGCACTACAGGCAATGGCCTGGAATGCCTTTGCCTAAAAACAGCCCTGGCTCTACACCAAGGCCAAGTGAGTAACTTTCTTCCCCACATGTGAGATTGATTATTGCTCTGTTAGGCAACCCAGACTTGTGTATATAGTTACAAAACTATATGGAAATCCCTAAACACCTTGACGTACTACACCGTATCGTTCTCCCAGTGTTTCTGCTGTGTTTTAGTTCTCCCTTTCTGCCCAATACACTGGCAGATGACCACCAGGTTCGGCCCACAGATAGATCCCTTTCTGATCAAAATCTGATCAAAGAGGGATCACACACTGGAAATAGATTTTCACCTTGAAATCTGTTAAAAATCTATGGAGCCATAGCCCCAGAGCAGAGCCGTCTCCCAGTTTCCGCCTTTGATTGGTGTGGAAAGGCGTTCCAAAGGGTAGGGGCAGCATGACAGAAGGCTCTGGCTACAAAGATTGCGTTTTCTCCCTTGCAATGGTAGTCAATGAGCCACATCAAAAAACACATACAGTATAAAAAATGCGTATGCATTTTGTGTGCGTTTTCTAACATGTATTTTTAAAAACGCTGATTTTGTAGGACAGTTTTAAAAAACACATTAAAAACGCACATAATGAAAGTCAATGGTAACACAATGTAATGAATTTTGTGTGCATATTTCATGCATTTTTATATGCTTTTTATTTTTTTTTTATTGTTTTCTGCTGTATTTCCACTTCCTGTTGTCCTCCTAGTGATTTTTATAAGAACGCTGGGAAAGCTTTGTATATGCAAACCGCAAACACGTTAAAACGCATGCAAAACGCTAGAAAAAACGCATATGTGGAAAAAAAAATGCAAATGCACTAAAAACTCACGTAAAAACACACTACAAACACAAAAACGCATCTGACAGAAAACGCGACCTTTCACACACTGACAAGCCTGAATGTTAGCAAGCCACTTCTGAAAAGGATTCTCCATTTTATGGGTAGCCAGTGTAGTGAGCAAAGGATTGGTGTTATGTGGCAATGCCGGGGCTGGCTTGTTAACAGTACTAGCTGCAAGCGGTGTAGGTCTTTATTTGGAAGGGCCAGATTTACCATAAGGCACTGTAGGCATGTGCCTACAGGCGCCTGGTGACGGAAAGGCGGCTCAGTCCCCTCCCCGAGTTCCTTCCTCGTTCCTTCCCTATGCAGAGTCCTGAGCAGAGCACAAATGAGAGGTTACTCACCTGGCTCTTGGCATTCCACTGACGAGATTGCCCCTTCAGTCAGGGGCACCTCTAGCTAGGGTACTTCTGGGTACCTAATACTAAGGGGCACCTAGCCACCAGGCATGAGCTTCCGAATTCCGCGTAAGCTAAAATACTGAAATTCTGCCGCAATTGGGGTTTCCGCATTGTTCTGCGGAATCCGGAAATTTCAAACCGGAATAATGCGGAATTCCAACAAAATCGGAATGAATTGACCAATCAGGAGATGCAGAATAAGTTGACCAATCATGATCAGAAATGTGTTGAATGGAAGCTGTTTATCTAGCAAGGAAATCTGATTGTCTGTTTCTGGCTCCGCCCAGGTGTGCAGGGGGGACACGAGACCCCCAGAATATATCATCCTAGGTAGTGAGGAATCTGTATACCAACTTTCGTTCGAATCGGTCAAGCCGTTTCCGAGTCATCGCAGTATATACACATACACCCCCAAACAGTGCGCATATAAAAAAACAGCATTTCCGTAAAAAAAGGCAGAAATTTACGAAAGTACACTTTTCAATCATGTCTCCGTAATATACAACAACTTTATTGACAATAGACAACATAGACACAATCATTTGAAAATTACGGAAGTCCGGATAGAAATTACGGAAAATACATGCGGAATACCGCGGAATTACACGGAATACCGCCGGAATGTGCCGGTATGCGGAATTTCGGTATGACGGCATGCGGAATTGTCCCGGAAACGGAAATGGGCTCTTCCGAGTTCCGACCATGCCTGCTAGCCACCTATGACAGGCAAGGGAAGTAAGGGAGAAGTACGGTAATAGCTAGGCCATCCAGCACACTTGCTGTGCAGTTCAGTGGGGGTTTGTAGGTTTATGGAGGGTGAAGTCTAGGGTGCCAGGACATCTGTGCCTATAGGCTCCTGTGATGTAAATCCAGGCCTGCATAGAGGACATTGCAATAGTCCAGCTGTGATATGATGAAGGTGTGGCTACAACAGCCAAACAAAAATAATACCAAATTAGTGGGTTTTTTTGTGAACCTTGGGGGTTGATAAACTGATAACCGAAGCTATGTGCGTCAGTTGGCGTTCGCCTTTGTCTCGCACTGTGAAACTCTCCGTACCTGGCTGGATAGTGTAAAGGTTAAGGGCTCTGCCTCTGACATGGGAGACCAGGGTTCAAATCTCGGCTCTGCCTGTTCAGTAATCCAGCACCTATTCAGCAGGAGACCTTGGGCAAGTCTCCCTAACACTGCTACTGCCTATAGAGCGTGCCCTAGTGGCTGCAGCTCTGGCGCTTTGAGTCCGCCAGGAGAAAAGCGCTATATAAGTGTTTGCCTTTGTCTTTTACCTCTGCCTTACATACTAATCTTTTGTGCGATATATGTATGTCAGATGAAAAAATAAAAATAAATAAAACAGAAAGACCAGGCAGAGAAGATGAGAAGCATTACTGAGGGAACGAGATGCTCCGCTCGCCGCGTATTAACATGAGACCGCGCTGCCCTCGCCGGTACAAAGCCCAGGCTGGGGCCTGCCAGCTAGGAATACATTAGGCACGATTCTGACAAATTGTCATTACTGTTTCCATGGCGACCGGGATGAAAAAAGTGTCCATGTATGATATTTGTGTTCTTTGAGCACGGCGTGAGGAAATCAAGGTTAATGAATCATTAGCGGCGACCATGGGAAATAAAAGAGAGTTTTCAGTGTTTGTTATGAGAGAGCGGCTCCCGCGCACCTCGGCGGACCCCGCGCAATAGCAGCGCGCTCAGAAATATAAGAAGTGGAGATGGAGGGCTCTTTTCTCATCTTCTACAGGGATAAGCCAGGCATAAAGTCATATATACTGTGTATCCATTTCTGAAAAATACTGGAGAATTTAAAGTGGAACTCCAGTGAAAATAATGTAATAAAAAAAGTGTTTAATTTTTACAATAATTATCTATAAATGATTGAATCAGTGTTTGCCCATTGTAAAATCTTTCCTCTCCCTGATTTACATTATGACATTTATCACATGGCGACATCTTTACTGCTGGCAGGTGATGTCACTGGAAGTAGCTGCTGCTTGCTTTTTTGGCAGTTGGAAACAGCTGTAAACAGCTATTTCCCACAATGCAATGAGGTTTACAGACAGGAAACTGCCAAGACTATGGTCCTCACAGTTTCCTGTGGGAGGGGTTTCACCACAATATCAGCCATACAGCGCCCCCTGATGATCTATTTTAGAAAAGGAAAAGATTTCTCATGTAAAAGGGGGTATCAGCTACTGGTTGATATGAAGTTCAATTCTTGGTCAGGGTTTCTCTTTAAATGAGGAGGAGCTTACAGTGAACTGTCGCCATGGTAGCAAAAAGGAGCAGTTTCGGCCAACGGTCTGTTTTGGAAGTTCCTAGCTGGTTGCAGAGTGAAATAGGAAAATCATTTTTACAGGGAGTGCAGAATTATTAGGCAAGTTGTATTTTTGAGGAATAATTTTATTATTGAACAACAACCATGTTCTCAATGAACCCAAAAAACTCATTAATATCAAAGCTGAATATTTTTGAAAGTAGTTTTTAGTTTGTTTTTAGTATTAGCTATTTTAAGGAGATATCTGTGTGTGCAGGTGACTATTACTGTGCATAATTATTAGGCAACTTAACAAAAAACAAATATATACCCATTTCAATTATTTATTTTTACCAGTGAAACCAATATAACATCTCAACATTCACAAATATACATTTCTGACATTCAAAAACAAAACAAAAACAAATCAGTGACCAATATAGCCACCTTTCTTTGCAAGGACACTCAAAAGCCTGCCATCCATGGATTCTGTCAGTGTTTTGATCTGTTCACTATCAACATGGCGTGCAGCAGCAACCACAGCCTCCCAGACACTGTTCAGAGAGGTGTACTGTTTTCCCTCCTTGTAAATCTCACATTTTATGATGGACCACAGGTTCTCAATGGGCCATGTCATTAGTTTTTCTTCTTTTATACCCTTTCTTGCCAGCCACGCTGTGGAGTACTTGGACGCGTGTGATGGAGCATTGTCCTGCATGAAAATCATGTTTTTCTTGAAGGATGCAGACTTCTTCCTGTACCACTGCTTGAAGAAGGTGTCTTCCAGAAACTGGCAGTAGGACTGGGAGTTGAGCTTGACTCCATCCTCAACCCGAAAAGGCCCCACAAGCTCATCTTTGATGATACCAGCCCAAACCAGTACTCCACCTCCACCTTGCTGGCGTCTGAGTCGGACTGGAGCTCTCTGCCCTTTACCAATCCAGCCACGGGCCCATCCATCTGGCCCATCAAGACTCACTCTCATTTCATCAGTCCATAAAACCTTAGAAAAATCAGTCTTGAGATATTTCTTGGCCCAGTCTTGAAGTTTCAGCTTGTGTGTCTTGTTCAGTGGTGGTCGTCTTTCAGCCTTTCTTACCTTGGCCATGTCTCTGAGTATTGCACACCTTGTGCTTTTGGGCACTCCAGTGATGTTGCAGCTCTGAAATATGGCCAAACTGGTGGCAAGTGGCATCTTGGCAGCTGCACGCTTGACTTTTCTCAGTTCAGGGGCAGTTATTTTGCGCCTTGGCTAAATGGAAAAGGAATGAGAATTGACTCTTAGGTGCATGAGAAAGACGAACAACATTTTATTAATGACAATCACATATACATGCAAAATTGATGCAAAAAAACACAAAACCGAAGACCCTATAAACCCCCCCCCCCCCCCCCAAACTAAACCCATAAAAATTCTCTCCACACGCTAGACCAACACCAAAAAAGGGGGCTGCAGTCCCCAGTGTGGCAAACTCTAGGATTCCTGTGCTCCAGAGGAGGGCAAAAGATGATGCTGATGAAAAAATGTGGCTGTAATCACAATGGCACATAGATGATGAAGTTCATAACAGCCAGTAACAGCTGATGAATGGCATATGATGGCAAACCGGTGTTAATATGTTAATGATCAATAGATGCAGGTAATAGCAGCCATGCAAGAAGCGCTGTAAATAGTTCAGATGCAAAAAAAATCTGGCTGTTAGCTTATTGGAGGCAAGAAGACAGCAAAAAACACCAATGACAACCTCCATGGTGGATATAGAACAGGCTGTTGACAAGATGTTCAGCAAAGCGAAGCAGTAGATGTGTGTGGCACATGCAAGGAAAATCCCTCAATCGCAGGGCATGGACTAATTGCAGATGAACAACAGGCAAACAAGATTATCCATCGATCAAATAGCGACATCAAACAGTCCCCCAATCGCAGGGTATGAATGCACTGTAAACGTGTTGGATGGAGATGTCATATAGTTACCAGTCCCTTGAGTGGAGGGTTCACACAGTGGTGCAGTTGGAACCTTGAATTGCCATAGGTGCCATGTGTAGCCAGCAAAGTGTCCTCCAAGTAGCACAGTGGTCCCAATGGTGTGGAAGCTGAGGAGCGCTGTCAGGAGAAGCCTGACATGTTTCGCCGCAACTAGCGGCTTTTTCAAAGGCAGACAGCGGAGACATATGTGTGGACGCCATAATGGCGTCCATAAATACTGACCGCGGCTGCGCAGCTCCGCCCGCCCCCCAAACAACCCCGCCATCACCACACGCCCACCAACAGACGTGTGGGCGGCGAACACCTGGAGCGCAAATGCGCTCCAATCGACACCATGCCGGAAGTGCCCTGTGACACACGGCAGAAGGCGTCCAAGGAGTCGCCGCCCATTGGGGAGGACGGGGAAGGAGGGGACAGGCAGGCAAAACAGCGCAGCCGCAGCCAGCGTGGGGAAATGTCTGAAAGCACACAATTTAGCAGCAGATATACAAAAATATGAAAAACAAAAAAAGGATATTAATAAACACCCCCATCTTTCGTGCCCATGCCCTGGACACCTACAGGGATGATAGTTATATAAAAATGACACTTGATCATAAATAACCCCACAAGCGCGGAAATCCGCGACAGCAGACGATGGCATCCCAGAAAAACCGGGCACACCATGTCCGCGGACGCGGGCATCCGCGCGCGCAGGCGAATCACAGCCAAATATACATATATATGGGAGATGGAGAGAAACCCACTCATATAGGAAAACATACCACTGTGGGGGTATCATGAATGAAACCCCCCATCAGTAAATAAATTGGCCAGTAAAAAAGAAGCTACAGTTAAAGAAAAGCCCTGAAACGAGAACGCGACCCCAAAAAGGGTGTTAAAGGAGCCAGGGATGTATGGGCCCCTACGGTTGGTTGCTTGGAAGGCACAGAGGAAGAAGGGGGGGAGGGAAGGGGAAAAGGAGAAAGATGAAAGAAAGGGGAAAGTGAAAAGGATAGGAAGAACAGGAGAGAAAGGAAGAAAGAAAGGGAAGAGGGAGGGAAACGGGGAGGAGGGGAAGGGAAAGAGAGGGGAGGGAAGGGGTTGGAAGGGAAAGGGGGGAGAGAAAAGGTAGCGAGGAAGAAGGGAGAGGAAAGGGGATGTGAAGGGGAAAGAAGGAAAGAGAGAGGGGGAGGGAGAAAACTAAAGATAAAGGGGAAGAGCAGACAAATGAAGAATAGCTAAAAAAGTATCATTAAATGTCAATAACAGTTATTCGGGCAAGAACACTCGATAGTTGATACTATCGTTCAGGCCCTTTGGTGCCGTGGCATTAAGGTTGAAAATCCAGCGGGATTCCAACTGTAGGAGGGCTCTATCAATGTCGCCACCTCGAGGGTGTACATGTATCCTATCCAGCCCCACAAATTTAATAAAGCTGGGATCTCCTCTGTGTTCCAAATGTACATGTCTGGAGATTGGGGATTTAAAATTGCAGTTTGCAATGTCACCCACATGATTTTTAATCCTTTCTTTAAAAGCTCTTGATGTCTTACCGATGTAGAAACATCCACATCTGCAGTAGAGTAAATAGATAACCCCCACTGTATTGCAGTTAACAAAATGTCTTAAGTTCCATTGTCGTCCATTGAGTAACATTACAGACCTCCCAATCTGTAAATATTGGCAGTAAACACAGCCCCCACAGCTATAAGTACCCGTAACTATACAGTGTCTCCGGGGACCAGTTTTGCCCCAGAAATGACTGGACGTTACGCAGTTTCGCAGGGTTTTACTGCGTTTGTAAGTGACCTGAGGGGAAAATGATACAAAATCCCTCACTATTCTGTCGTTCGTTAGCACATGCCAATGTCGAGCAAGTATCGTGTCAATCTCTCTATTTTGATCGTTAAACCGGGTGATTAAACGGGTTAGATTACCACTAGAATCATCTTTATTCTTTTTAATCAAAAGAGTCGTACGGTCCGCCGCTTTCGCACGTTTGTAGGCCTTCTTGAGCCAACGATCCTTATAACCTCTCTCTCTAAAACGAGAGCGTAGTAATTTGGCTTCTTTTTCAAAAGTAATTTCATCACTGCAATTACGGCGAGCCCTCAAATATTGACCCGTGGGGATGCCACGAATTGTGTGTGTAGGATGTGCACTACTGGCGTGCAGATATGCATTCGATGCAGTAGGTTTGCGATAAAGATTGGTTGACAGGAGACCATCGACACTGACATCGATTTTAAGATCCAAAAAAGCTATGGAGTGATCATTACACTGCCATTCATCAGCTGTTACTGGCTGTTATAACCTTCATCATCTATGTGCCATTGTGATTACAGCCACATTTTTTCATCAGCATCATCTTTTGCCCTCCTCTGGAGCACAGGAATCCTAGAGTTTGCCATACTGGGGACTGCAGCCCCCTTTTTTGGTGTTGGTCTAGCGTGTGTAGAGAATTTTTATGGGTTTAGTTGTGGGGGGGGGGGGGGGGGGGTTTATAGGGTCTTCGGTTTTGTGTTTTTTGCATCAATTTTGCATGTATATGTGATTGTCATTAATAAAATGTTGTTCGTCTTTCTCATGCACCTAAGAGCCAATTCTCATTCCTTTTCCATTTAGCCATTCAATTTCGTTGGCATGTGCATGAGTGAGACTTCCTTGCGAGGTTTATAATAATAATTTTTGTATAGTCTTTATAATACCCTATTTGACGCTGCCCTTAACTTCGAGAGATTGTTTATTATTTTGTGCCTTGGTTTTTCCACACGCTTCTTGCGACTCTGTTGACTATTTGAATGAAACGTTTGATTGTTCAATGATCACGCTTCAGAAGCTTTGCAATTTTAAGAGTGCTGCATCCCTCTGCAAGATATCTCACTATTTTTGACTTTTCTGAGCCTGTCAAGTCCTTCTTTGGACCTATTTTGCCAAAGGAAAGTAAGTTGCCTAATAATTATGCACACCTGATTTAGGGGGTTGATGTCATTAGACCACACCCCTTCTCATTACAGAGATGCACATCACCTAATATGCTTAATTGGTAGTAGGCTTTCGAGCCTATACAGCTTGGAGTAAGACAACATGCATAAAGAGGATGATGTGGTCAAAATACTAATTTGCCTCATAATTCTGCACTCCCTGTAAAGGGAACCTGAGGCAAGATCGATAACTCAGGCTGCTATATTTATTTCCTTTTAAAGAGAGTCTGAAGCCTTGCAAAAATCCTGTTTTTACTTATCATTTATCTTTAGCAATATGAGCATAGCTAAAATGCTGCATTCCCGCGGCAATACTGCCTTAGGAGGCAGAGCTTAGCACTGTAGCTCTGCCTTTATTAGCGTCAGTCCCCGCTGATCTCCGCCTCTCCCCCGCCCCTCCCAGTGAAAGAAGACGGGTCACTTCCTGTAGAGCTACAGCACAAAGCTCTGCCTCTACAGGAAGTGATCCCAAAATTTTGCCGTGGGGATTTGGGGGGTTTAATCACTTCACCCCAAAGCGGTTTTTACCCTAACGGACAAGAGCAATTTTCACCTTTTAGTGCTCATCCCTTTCATTTGCCAATAGCTTAATCACTACTAATCACAATTAAGTGATCTATATCTTGTTTTTTTTTCACCACCAATTAGGCTTTTTGGGGTTGATATTTGTTTTCAGTAATTACTTTATTTTCTATGCGTTTTAAAGGGAAAAGCATGAAAAAATACACCATTTCTCCAATTTCATTCCCTATAGTTTTCGTATAAACACTGCTACTGTGCATAAAACCCACACATGTTATCTGCCTATTTGTTCTGGTTATTACAAGATTTTAATTATGTCCCTAGTACAAAGTATGGTGACAATACAGTATTTGGAAATAAAGGTGTATTTTTTCTATGGTGTTTTTTCCCCCACTAATCTCGCGTGCACGTGCGCGGGAACGCAGCAACACTGTTTGACTTATAAAAAACATCCTGGAGCCGTTAAGAGGCTCTAGCAGGACGTTTTTATAAGTCTGCTTGTCATTAAGTGGTTAATTACATCGTTCTGCCGAGGGACTGTGGCGTTTTAGCTTATACTGCTGAAGATAAATATGAAATAAAAAGCAGATTTTTAGAAGGCTTCATTCTCCCTTTAACCACTTAAGCCTGAAGGGTTGACATTTTTTTACATCCGAGCAACTTTCACCCCCCATTCATTTGCCAATAACTTTATCACTACTCATCACAATGAATTGATCTATATCTTGTTTTTTCCGCCACCAATTAGGCTTTCTGTGGGTGGTACATTTTGCTAAGAGCCACTTTACTGTAAATGCATTTTAACAGGAAGAAAAAGAAAAAAACTGAAAAAATTCATTATTTCTCAGTTTTCAGCCATTATAGTTTTAAATGAATACATGCCTCCATAATTAAAACTCACGTATTGTATTTGCCCATATGTCCTGGGTATTACACCATTAAAATTATGTCCCTATCACAATGTATGGCGACAATATTTTATTTGGAAATAAAGGTGCATTTTTTCCAATTTGTGTCCATCACTATTTAGAAGCCCATAATTTATTAAATCATATTGATGTACTCCTTTGACATGCATATTTAAAAAGTTCAGACCCTTAGGTAACTATTTATGTTTTTTTTTTTATTTTTATTATTTAAACTTGTATGTGGGTATTTTTTGGTGTGGGAGGTAAACAGGGGTTTTTTAATGAATTTAAAAGTATTTATTTAATACCAAGTGTGTCTTGGGTGTAATTTGCTATTTGGCCACAAGATGGCCAGAATCAAAAAGTCCTGGGAGCGATCGATCTCGCTCCCAGGCAGAAGAAAGGAGACCAGAGCTCAGAAAAGCCGCAGCGTCTGAAGAGACGCTGTCGGCTTTTCTCCGGGGGGTCCGATCAGCGAAAGGGATTTATAATCCCTTTCACTGATCGGTGGGCTAGCGGCCTGCAGCGGGGGCGCGCACGGGGGGGCTCGCGGGAGCGCGCGCGACCCGCGTGAGTGCGCGCAGCCCAACTGGATGAGAAATCTCGTCCAGTTGGGCTTAAGTGGTTAAACAATACTAGTTGCCTGGCAGTCCTCCTGATCCTGTATACTTTTAGCCATAGACCCTGAACAAGCATTTAGCAGATCAGGTACACTCATTCAGCTGACTCAGGTTTTACTGGATTAGCCATATGCTTGTTCCAGGGTTTTGACTCAGACACTTCTTATGCTAGAAGATCAAGAGGGCTGTCAGGCAACTGGCATTGTTTACAAGTAAATACATATGGCAGCTTCCATACCCCTCTCACCTCGGGATCCCTTTAATGAAATCACAGAATGAGTTGTGTACCTATGTCAGAGGCAGAGCCCTTAACCAGTACACCATCCAGCCACTAGGCTTCTTCCCGCATTGCCCAGAAGCTTTTCTATCCTGGAAGTGCCACTCTGTCAGGGCCATTCCTCTTGCTACACAGACTGTAGGGTGAGAGAGGTCTGTGTAGCAGTCCAGACCCCGCCTACTTGTGCAATGGGTGGGAGAGGAGGGGGAATGGCAGATCAGGACACACCCTCTCTTACAGGAGGAGTTACAATATACTAACTCCTCCTGTAAAAGAGACAGTGACAATCTAATCCCTACCATAGTCATATGTCAATTTTAGGGCCAATTAAACTGGAAACCAATTAACTTACTTATCTGTATGGTTTAACCTGTATATTTTTGGGGATGTAGGGGGTAACCACAGTTCCTGGAGGAAACCCACACAGACACGGGGAGAACATACAAATTCCTGCAGATACAGCCCTGGAATCTGAACCAAGGACCCAGCGCTGCATGGCGAGAATGCTATCCACTACACCACCGTGATGCCCAGGTCCTTTAAAACAGACAAAAAGAGTAAGGCGCCCAGGTAAAGATAAAATTAGGTTATAATCAAATAAAACATGGAAAATGAGGTGGCTTGCCTCAATGACGACAGTCAGATAAGACAATAAGATTTATTCTGCACAGGCAACACATTTCACGGTCTGAGCCTGCTTCCTCAGGCCAATACAAGTGCCGCAGCACCAGTAGCCAATAGTATTGAGAGCCTCAATTCATTTCATTTTATTTATCTTTACCTGGGTGCCTCTTTACCCTTATTGTTCGCCCCCCCCCCCCCCCATCCCATCCCATTGGATGGGTTTCCTCTGGGGCCACATGCTGAACGCCATTGTGACATCCAGTTGTTTTTGCCCTAGAAGAGCGACTGTATCGAGTCCCGTTGGGCCCCCCGAGTGGAGTCAGGTTCATTGTCTCCACCAGCCTCAAGTGGGTTGGTTGCTCCAATTGCAACCCACCTTTGAGAGTAGCTTTTTTGGATTTTATACACTATCCTTTAGCTACTAACATGCTGCTCTATTTGGGCTCCCGTTGTCTGAGTCTTTTTTCCTCAGGGTGTAAAAACTCAACACTCTTCTACCTTTAGAACATGTCCTCCTCTTGGAAGGATGTCTGGTCACCCTAGGCACACGCCATGGGGAGGCCACGTTGGTATAAGCCATGGGGCACACGCCATGGGGAGGCCACGTTGGTATAAGCCATGGGAGATTATATCTCTGGAGCACCTTTTTGTCGGAGGAGCGCAGCCCCCACCGTCGCATCTAACAAGTATTTCAGAAAGAGCTCGTTACTCACAGGAAAGCCTCTGGAATCCGTGACGCCGACGTGTGATATTGACTCATCAGAGATTTCCACGACTTTCATGTTATTTCAAGTTTGTGTCAGCAGGACATAAAATGAAATACTGCCGAGGGAAGCGAAGCCGGTCCCCAGGGGGTCCCAGAACGCCACGCACGTCGTCGATAGACTTTCCGCTCCCCGACGAGGGATGAGAAAAGATTTTTCTTCCTTGCCACTGCTTCATGGCTCCCTGGGTTATCCAATATTTTATTTTGATTTATTTATTCTTGTAAGCTGGCTGATTGTGTACAGTGCAGTGTCAGCGCTGTCTGCGAAGACGCAGGGCCAGGGGGAGATCTCACGTCTATTACCGCTGTCGGCGCACCACTGTACTGTCAGCAGATCCGGCAGCTGGGCTGGATGGGGTTTTGTTGTGTGTTTATTTTCAAATAAGCACTTAATTGCAAACGGTACATCACTGCCTATCGCGCTTCTGAGATCTGGAAGTTTTTATTTATAAAGTTTGCTCTGCTTGGAGACCTGGATCATGTCGTTGTCTGGAACAATTCCCTGAAAAGTCTGCTAAATGCATTCATCCCTATCTACACGTTATAACATTCTGATTCCTCCGCCCATCCTCTGACAGCACAAGGATGTGCAACACGCCCCTGCAGAACAGCCTCCTACTGTTGTAAGTGGGGGTGTGGCATTCCTGCCACTTAATCCCTTCTGATTGGAGGGGAAGCACAGCTGGTGTTGGTACTGACCGCTCCTGAGGATAACGGTTGGCAGGGGAGTGTTGCTTATGAAATGATGAATTAAAGAGAAACTGTAACCAAGAATTGACCTTCATCCCAATCAGTAGCTGATACCCCCTTTCCCATGTGAAATCCTTTCCTTTTCACAAACGGGTCATCAGGGGGTCTGTATGGCTGATATTGTGGTGAAACCCCTCCCACAGTGTGACGTCAGTGGAAGCCTTGTTGCATTATGGGAAATAACATCTATTTCCAACTGCCAAAAAAAAGCATCTCCTTCCACAGACATCACCTGCCAGCAGTAAAGATCTCGCCATAAGATACATTTCAGAATGTAAATCAGGGAGAGGAAAGATTTTGCAATGAGCAAACACTGACTAAATCATTTATACATAATTATTGTAAAAATTAAGCACTTTTTTATTACATTATTTTCACTGGAGTTCCTCTTTAAAGAGAAACTCTGACCAAGAATTGAACTTTATCCCAATCAGTAGCTGATACCCCCTTTTACATGAGAAATATATTCCTTTTCACAAACAGACTATCAGGGGGCGCTGTATGACTGATATTGTGGTGAAACCCTTCCCAGAAGAAACTCTGAGGACCGTTGTACTCCTGGCAGTTTCCTGTCTGTGAACCTTGTTGCATTGTGGGAAATAGCTGTTTGCAGCTGTTTCCAACTGCCAAAAAAGCATGCAGCAGCTACATCACCTGCCAACAGTAAAAATGTCACCATGTAATAAATGTCAGAATGTAAATCAAGGATTTAAAAGATTTTACAATGGGCAAACACTGACTAAATCGTTTATACATAATTATTGTAAAAATAAAGCACTTTTTTTTATTACATTATTTTCACTGGAGTTCCTCTTTAAGCTAGCTAGGGGAAAGAGTATTACTATAACTGATGATCCGATCCCTCGCTGTTAGAAAATAATTCATTTGGTTGGTGTTATTCTGTATTCTGAAGAATTCCACTTGGGAGGGTCTCAGAAAAAAGGTGGCAGGAGTAGACAGATGAAAATCAATCCAATGAGAGCGCAGCACAATGCCTGTATAATTAGCCTGAGACGATCCGCAGGGAAGCTCGCACTTTGCTTTTTGCGAGACTGTAGGATCGCTGGTGATAATAACACCCGGCGGAGAAAGAGAAGATAGATTGACAGTGTGTGCACTAAGCAGGCCTTGCATAATACAATCCTCATGGCATGATAATAAGCAACAACCTTGTAAAATTCTGCAATGTAAAAGGGATACAGAGGCGCCAGAAGAATAAAAATGGTGAAAAAGTTTAAAGTTTGTTTAGGCAGTGGTGGACTTACCTCCTCCAAACAGACACAAGATATGCCAACAAAGTTTAGCTTAACAAATTTATTTACATACTCTTGGGGAAAATGCAACACGTTTCGCAGGTATGACCCCGCTTCATCAGGAAATAGGTAGGAGTAGGTACAGTGCAGGTCTGTAGCTGAGCCAAGCTTGGCCCAGCTACAGGCCTGCACTGTACCTGCTCCTACCTACTGCATCAGAAACACTTCCTGTATCTATACATTGCTGTGTGTTATTATGTAGCCACGCCCCCACCAATGATATTTCGCCTAGGCTGTTTATCTGTGCGGAATTCTACCTCAGAGCATTCTGGGAGACCAGGCATTATTTTCTCTGGCTTCACAACTCTCAGAAACAAACATTCCGCAGTGCTGCACCTGACAGGACTAGAGATGTGACACCAGTGATAAATGTCAGAATGTAAAGCAGGGAGAGGAAATATTTGACAATGGACTAACGCTGACTAAACCGTTTATAAATTAGTATTGTAAAAAAAAAAAAAAAAAAGAATATATATATATATATATATATATATATATATATATATATATATGTATTATATTTTTAAAGGACAACTGTAGCGAAAGGTATATGGAGGCTGGCATATTTATTTCCTTTTAAACAATACCAGTTGCCTGGCAGCCCTGCTGATCTATTTGGCGGCAGTGGTGTCTGAATCACACCTGAAACAAGCATGCGGCTAATCTTATAAGATCTGACAATAATGTCAGAAACACCTGGTCTGCTGCATGCTTGTTCAGGGGCTATGGCTGAAACTATTAGAGGCAAAGCATCAGCAGGACAGCCAGGCAACTGGTATTGCTTAAAGGGGACCTGAACTCTTGCACAGGACAGAAGGAAACCTATAGAAATGCACCCTGTATGCATTTAGCCGAAACACAAGTTTTGAAGCACAAGTTGTAATTTGATCCCTCAGCTGTGTCAGCTGCCTGCCATGGCAGAGCAGCTAACTGGTAAACAAAGGATGTGAACAATATGTCTGCTTCCATGAAAGGATGAAGTAGACAGACTGCAGGTTTATTGCAGGATTTGTATCAGCTGTAACAAATGAATGTTTTTCTTTAAAGGTTATCATGCTGTTGTTTATCTTTTAGAGCAGAGAGGAAGTTCTGAGTTCAGGTCCACTTTAAAGAAAACCTGTAATGACAAAAAGTTCCCCTGGGGGGTACTCCCCTCAGTAGGGAGAAGCCTCCGGATCGTATCGAGGCTTCCCCCGTCCTCCTGTGTCCCACGGCGATCTCGCTGTGCCCCTCCGAACAGCTAGATGTAAATATTTACCTTCCTGGCTCCAGAGCAGGCGCAGTATCGGCTCTCCGCTCGGAGATAGGCAGAAATAGCTGATCTCTGTCGGTCCGCTCTACTGCACAGGGGCAAATCTCCTGCGCCTGCGTAGCAGAGCGGACCCAACAGAGATTGGCTATTTCCGTCTATCTCTGTGCTGAGAGCCACAACAGCGCCCCCTGCTGGAGCCGGGAAGGTAAGTATATCATGCCTTGTCAAGCTTGTCGAGCCAGGATTGCGGGAGGCTTCGGGGGGAGCCAGCGCTGGACTGCCTGCAGCTACAGGGGAGGGGGAAGCCTCATTGGGACCCTGAGGCTTCCCCCTACAGAGGTAAGTACCCCCCAGGGGAACTTTTTTTTTGTTACAGGTTCTTATTTAAAGAAAATAAATATGTCAGCCTCCATATACCTTTCGCTTCAGGTTCCCTCTAAGTCCTTGTGTGTACACTATAATTCTATAACGATGCCCTGCACAGCCTTTCACGCACAGATCTATTTTAGAAGCCAATTACTGTTGCCATATTTTTCCACTCTGATCAAAGCTTTTACATACATGGATGATGTTAAGAAAATCATATCTCCCGGAGGTAAGGTTAACAAGGAAAATGAGGCCTCCAGCCATCCGCGTACAATGGTCATGGAAGGGAGCGGTACCGCTATATGCCATTGTGAGCCTTTGTGTTCAGCGGTGGATGCGGACCTCTGGCTAAACTGACCTCTCTGCAGCAGCGTGGATCATCAGCACTGAAGTGCTCTGTTGCTGTGCTTAATGCAGGGAAATTATAACGAGCAGGCAGCAAGACATCAAAGAGGGAATGTTTGAGTATTTCTCTTCTTCTGTAGGAAGAACAATGGATGCTGGCCGAATGCTCGTCCTGCCCCAGTACTGATGGTCATTTATTTATTTTGTTATGCGACACAGCGACAGCAGAGCCAGTACTCCTTTCGCATAATGTGCATAAGCCACAGTTTTGTTTGCCTAAAGCAGGGGTCTCAAACTCAATTTACCTGGGGGCCGCAGGAGGCAAAGTCAGGATGAGGCTGGGCCGCATAAGGGATTTCACAAAAAAAGTCAATCAGCAAACCCCTCCCCCCCATCCCCCGTTCCTTGCATTGATGTGTATTTCAAAATCAAATTCACACTGAAGCAAACTATTCGGCCTATTTTACCTTATAGTTCGCTTCAGTTTTCCCATTACAAGTAATCCGCCGTGTCCCCGCCGCAAAACGAGGGCTGCAGAGCCCCTAAATCGCCCGGGGGGCAATCCACCGGCATTTTCTGGAAGGGGCAGAGATTTCAGCTTCAGCTCTGCCACTCCTGACTTCAATCGCGGCGCATCGCCACCTCTCCCCGCCACCCTCTGTGAAGGAAGAGTGAGAGGGGCGGGCAGAGGCGGCGATGCGCCGCGGTTGACGTCAGGAGGGGCAGAGCTGAAGCTGAAAGCTCTGCCCCTTCCAGGAAATGGCGGCGGATTGCCCCCCGGGCTGTTTTGGGGGCTCTGCAGCCCTCGTTTAGTGGCGGGGATGCGGCGGATTATTTGGGAGCACTGAAGCGAACTATAAGGAAGCTTTTCCCGTCGCGGGCCACAAAATATTGTATTGAGGGCCGCGAGTTTGAGACCCCTGGCCTAAAGGATTCCCAGGGCCGGATCTCTTGAAAGGCTACGAAGGCCCGGGTCTTGGGCGGCTGCCTTCCAAGGGGGCGCCTGGACATGTAAAATAGGACTTGCTACATATCTCACAGGTGGCTGAAATGGGGAAAATGTGAAATAAAAGGAAATAGGGCTGGTTCAGAAGGACGTCTGCCGAGTTTTGCGTTCAAACACCGGAGCGGTTGCTCAGGGTGCCAGCTTTCAAGGGGGCTTTCAAGGGGGCACCTCTAGCTGGCTACCTATACCGAGGGCGCCACTGACTCCTGACTTCCTATACTGGGGGCACCTCTAGCTGGCTACCTATACTGAGGGCACCTACTCCAGACTTCCTATACTGGGGGCACCTCTAGCTGGATACCTATACTGAGGGCACTTACTCCTGACTTCCTATACTGGGGGCATCTATAGCTGGCTACCTATACTGGGGGCACCTATAGCTGGCTACCTATACTGAGGGCACCAACACCTGACTAACTATCCTGGAGGCATCTATAGCTGGCTACCTATACTGAGGGCACCTACTCCTGACTTCCTATACTGGGGGCACCTACGCCTGGCTACCTAGGGGGGGGATGGAGGCCTACAATTGACTTCCTATACTGGGGGCACCCTTGCTTGGCCTCCTATATTGAGGGCACCTACACACAGGGCCGGGCAGTGGTAGAGGCAAAAGAGGCCCCTGCCTCAGGGCGCAGTGTAGGAGGGGACGCACAACTCACTCAGCTATCATTCCCATATTGTGTTTAAAGCAGAGAGAAATAAGAAAAGGGGATATATGGCAGTGACTGCAAGCCAGATAACTAGAGATTAAGGTGTTGGGGAGCCCTGGGCCACCTCTTAGTCTAATAGCAATCAGTGTGTGACGGCTGGGGTGGGAGGGATGGAGGGGCGCACTTTGGTGTCTCAGCCTCGGGTGCTGGAGGACCTTGTCCCGGCTCTGCCTACACATGAGATCCTATACTGGGAGCAGCTATACCTGGCTACCAGTAGAGATGTCGTGACCCTCCGTTTTTCGGTTCGCGAACCCTGTTCGCGAACCTCCGCGAAAGGTTCGGTTCGCGAAAAAGTTTGCGAACCGCAATAGACTTCAATGGGTAGGCGAACTTTGAAAATTTTAAAAAATTCTACTGGCTGGAAAAATGATAGAAACCATGTTTCAAGAGCTCTAATACCTGGAGGCACACCTGATTGAGTGAAATACACATCACTGCTGGAGGCCCCACCCTCCCTCCCTCCTCCAAGCAAGGTCCTTATACCATTTGACTCAGTTGTCTGCCTACACTAATTAGTTATGGGACAGCTGCTACACACTCTGCTAGGGAGATTTTAATTAGCCTCTTGTGGGTCCCTCCTCCCTTTCTACCTATTCAGGGTCTCATCTGCCAGGGAATTATACTATTTCAAAAAACAGTTTACATACCATGGCTGGGAATCGAACCCGGGTTTCACTGTGTGGTGGGCAAGTCACCCTAACCACTGTACCACAACAGTACTAACTGAAGCTGGCCTAGCATTTACCATTTATGCGCAATGCAATAGAAACATTAGGTTGCTTAAAGGAAACCTTAACTGAGAGTGATATGGATGTTTCCTGTAAACAATACCAGTTGCCTGGCAGTCCAGCTGATCTTTGTGACTGCAATAGTGGCTGAATCACACCCTGAAACAAGCATGCAGCTAATCCAGTCTGACTTCAGTCAAAGCACCTGATCTGCATGCTTGTTCAGGGGCTGTGGCTAAAAGTATTAGAGACACAGGATCAGCAGGCGATTCAGGCAACTGGTATTATTTTAAAAGGAAAAATCCATATCCTTCTCCGTTTAGGTTCCTTTTAAGGATTTGTAGCATAAAAGCCAACTCACATTGGCAGGGATTTGAACCCGGGTCTCACTGTGTGGTGGGCAAGCACCCTAACCACTGTACCACAACAGTACTAACTGAAGCTGGCCTAGCATTTACCATTTATGCTCAATGCAATAGAAACATTAGGTTGCTTAAAGGGAACTGTCACAGGAGCCCTCAGTGGCTGACCGCACTTAGCCTTCTAAACGGTGCCAGCGCACAGATCGTGCGAACTCTGGTCGCAGTCAATGCGCAGGAACCGTTAAGAATTAGCCGCAGACAACTCAGAAGGGAGCCTGTGAGACACGGGTAATTACAACGTCACCTACTGGTTCAGAGTAAACTGCCACCACCGCGGTTACTATGGGACCGTGGGGCCCACTAACTGACTGACTAATCCTGCGAATAAAACGGTTAAACACACGATATTCTGTCTAGCCAACAACAAACAAACAGTAGCGTATCTTCAGAGACCCGGGATCATTTCTGTGTGTGCTGATAAGCAGGGTAGCGAAACAGTGAATGACTTGGGGAAAGTCGTTTATTCACGCAATATAAATAATTAATATATACAGACAATTATGAAAATCAACAACTATTAAAACAGTAATAGCCAGTATGAAAAATAAAAGAAGGGAGAAAAATACTTAGTTCCTGGAAAGATGTCCTTATTGTGGGAAGAATCATAAAGTTCTTGGTTTCAAAGTCCAGAGTTCAGAGTTCAGACCAGGTGGATGCCAGCATATCCTCAAGCTGGCATCTGATGAGTGCAAGATGGTTCAGTGTGGAGGACCCTGAGTTTGGGTCCTCAGCCATTCTTATGCCCCTGCTTCAGTAGGAGGGAGTGAGGGCGAGGAGCCATACACCCCCTTCAAAGATGAGATGAGCCCTCCCCTTGTACTGGGGCTAGAAATCATATCTACCCATATATGGGCTCTATCTCACAGAACCGTACAGGTCAGGGCAGATTTATTAACATTTTCAGGTCTGTCTCGATTTACCCAGCGCCCTGATACCAGACATGAGGGGTGGGACCCCTGTGGTATCATCAGGGCACTTTGAAACTGCCTAGCTGGCAGTCCTTACCTCCGAAGGTTCTGAAACTTCCTCAGAACCAGCACCGGGGCTCATGCTACACTTCCCCCACGTTTGGTGAAGCTGCCATCTCAGGAACCCCAGAAATATTACAGATCTGGGAAGTTATGGATTATGCCAGGATGAGACTCAGGTTTATTCAGGATGTTCTAGCTGCTAACAGCTGACTTTCCTTTGATCTTTAGCAGAGAACAGAGTGTCAGGACCTCCCGTGGATTCGTAGCCTGCTTGGCTGCACCTAGGCATCCTTTGGTTAATTAACATCTCCATGAGATCAGCTAAGTGTCACCTGGTTCCCAGAGCCAAAAGGGAAATTGGGCCTTCCACAGGGAATATGTCCAAGCTAATTAACACCTCCCCCCAGGCTTTCACTCAGCTAAGACAGATTCCCCAGCTGTTTTAAGCAGAGGGATACTACACGTCAAATCTTGGTTCTATTGATCTGAGGCGCACTTGATGCAGGAATCGAGTGCGATCGTTCTTTTCTTCACGGGCGGTTCCAGGACGCGCCTGCGTCCCCGCAATCGTCCGTGACAGGAACCTTAACTGAGAGTGATATGGATGTTTCCTGTAAACAATACCAGTTGCCTGGCAGTCCAGCTGATCTTTGTGACTGCAATAGAGGCTGAATCACACCCTGAATCAAGCATGCAGCTAATCCAGTCTGACTTCAGTCAGAGCACCTGATCTGCATGCTTGTTCAGGCTGGCCCTGACTTACTGTAAGTGACAGCAACAAAGGAAAAAAAGTAATTTATGGCTCATTTTACTCTGGAAGAAAGGTGCTACTTAGCTGTATATGTTTACATGAATTTTAAATGTTAAGATTTTTGCGACAGTGGTCCTTTAAACAATTCACATTGGCTATAGCAACACAGATACATCATTCTAGATTCCCTTTAAATTCATGTATCTGTTTCCAGGTTCTGTTGCTTTCCAAGAATTCTGGCCAAATATGACAAAACATTCATGAATTTGTATGACCATTTCCTGTCCAAATGCGTTATTTTATCCTATGAATCATCCTATCTCATCCATAGGCCCCCTATCCTTCCTGGGCCCATTTGTGAGCGGTCCCTTCTTCAGCAGCAGAGCTTTTTCACAACAGTCTGTGATAATTATTCAACAGTAATTCCTCCTCCACTCAGAAAAGGAAAGCATTGACACTACGGGGGTGTATTTTTAAACCAGCTTTGGAAAATGTCTGGCATCCTATTAGTGAATATGTAATGTGGTAGGGGTGTCTTGACACCCTGGAGAAAAGACACAGGAGACACAAAAAGGACGGGACACCAATAGCGTGATACATTTTCAGTAAAAAGTGTATAGAGTGGTGTAATGATTTAAAACTACTCACAAAGGCGGGTTGCAGGGGGGTAACCGACCGCAAGAAGCAGGTAGAGACCATAAACCCGACTCCACTTGGGGTGGTCCAGCCGGACTTGGTGACGGTCGCTCTCTTGGGAAAAATCGACAGTTGTCCCCTGGGGCATAGACCACATGCAGTCTGTCTGAACCCCTCCAACAGAATATGTCGGGGGGTATATAAGCAGAATATGGGTGGAAGAGGCGCCCTGGTGTATATAAAATACTTTAAAAACATTATAAAAACGAAAGAAAGGAAGGTAGCTTACCTCAAATAGAACATTTTTTGTAACAACAAAAGATTTTTATTATTAACCACTTCGCATCCAGACCTTGTTTTCCCCTTATTGACCAGAGCAGTTTTGACACTTTAGCGGTGTCCCTTTTTAATCAGCCATAACTTTATCCTTTCTCATGACACCTAACTGATCTAGGTATCGTTTTTTTCAGGACAAACTAGACTTTCATTGGCGGGTATTTTATCCCTAGACTAAAAAAGTTTTCTATGCATTTTAATGGGAAAAAGAGGGGGAAAATGAAAAAAATGCATTTTTTATCAATTCCAGTTTAAAAAAAAAAAAGTACCACAGGAGATAAAAACATGTCACCAGTATTCTGTCCCACAGTATAGATAGCAAAATGTGTCCCGAGTATCAGTCACCCCCAGTATAGCCCAATGTGTCCTCTGTGTTTGGCACCTCCCAGTATAGATAGATAGATGTATCCCCAGGATTGCTGCCCCTCATGTGTCATGTGTCCATATGTGTCCCCAGGAATAGTGGTCCCCCATTATAGCCAGATGCGCCCTCAGGATTTGCAGGTGCACCCAGGATTAGGGCCCCCCACCATTATAGCCAGATCTGCCCCCAGTATAAAATTCTACATTTGAAAAAAAAATATGTGGCCCCTCATACTTTATCCCCCCCCCCCCCAGCTGCACATTTTACCCCCCACCAGGGGTCCACACACCCCCATAAGACCCCGCCAGATGTCCCACCCCCCCCCCCCCAGGCAGCCCCCTCGTTGGCCAGATCACTATAAAAAATGATAAGAAAGCAGCCTGACTCACCTTATCTCGTTCCAGCGATCAGCCTGCAGCCCAAGCCTCCGATCGCCGCTCTGCACGCAGCCCTGTGATGCCGGTTACCGGGTCCCGGCTTGATGACGTCATCAAGCCGGGACTCGGCCATTCAGCATCACAGGGCTGCGTGCAGAGCGGGGATCGGAGGAGTCAGACTGCTTTCTTTTTTTCATTTTTTTTAGCAGATCCGACCACGGAGGGGAAGAGATGAATGATCACGCTGTTTGCTACAGCGGTGATCGTTCATCCGCGGGGGGGGGTCACTAATTGGCTACAAGGGAACATTTTCCCTGTCACCAATTAGTATTGCAGCTGTTAGTGCCAGGAGGTGCACTCTGAAGCGCACCTGTTCCTGCACAACAGAGCTGCAAGCAGGTCAGTATATCTACGTCGCTGTGGCTTGGAGAGAGCCACAGCTGACATAGATATACTGTAGCAAAGGACAAAGTGGTTAAAGGATACCCGAGGTGACATGTGACATGATGAGATAGACATGTGTATGTACAGTGCCTAGCACACAAATAACTAGACTGTGTTCCCTTTTTTCTTTCTCTGCCTGAAAGAGTTAAATATCAGGTATGTAAGTGGCTGACTCAGTCCTGACTCAGACAGGAAGTGACTACAGTGTGACCCTCACTGATAAGAAATTCCCCTTTTACCTCTTTCTTGTTCTCAGAAGCCATTTTCTGCTAGGAATGTTTCATAGTTGGAATTTCTGATATCTAACTCTTTCAGACAGAGGGAAAAAAAGAAACAAAGCATAGTTATTTGTGTGCTAGGCACTGTACACACACATGTCTATCTCACCATGTCACATGTCACTTCGGGTATCCTTTAAGAACAGGCAACGCGTTTCATGGGTCTAAGCCCGCTTCCTCAGGTCAATAACAGTGCCATGTGAAAAAACCTCATTAGCATAGGGAGCCTCTAGAGGCTTCCTATGCTAATGAGGTTGTTTCACTTGTCACTGTTATTGACCTGAGGACGTGGGCTTAGACCCGTGAAATGTGTTGCCTGTGCTTAATAATAAAAATTGTTTGTTGTTACAAAGATTTTGCTATTTGAGGTAAGCAACCTCCCTTGCGACCCCCAAGACTAGAATTCTATCCAAGTATTGGGGGTCGCAGAGATCACCAATTCCCTGCCACTCAGGAGACTGAAAATCAATCAGTCTTCTTCAACAGTCTAGTTCACTGTGTGAGAGCCACACTCTCTCATTGGTCAATTAGGTCATGTGATGTTTTGAATGTCTTGAGACTTCTACAAGCCTATGTGGGGACACCAGCTGGGAGGCAAATATTTTTGGACGTCAGTGTTCTCCGCAGAGATTTTTTCCAGCTGAGTGGGGAACGATGGGGAAATGCAGGGTTGGCGCAACTCTGCTTACAGCATAGGAGGAGGATGAGGAGGTGAGCCGAGGACAGCTGGGTGCCCACCAAAATTAGGTAAAGGTAGCCGCTAATAGGCCAATTTCTAGCGAAAAATCATTAGAGCGATCAGAAATTCTGATTGGATTGGATGTAAATAATCTCTCTTGATGGGCACAATTGATTACGAACGATTATAAAAAACGTCCAATTGAATTTTCGTCTAACCAGAATTTGGATTTTCTTGTTGATTGTGGTAGATAGGAAGCAAAGATTGGTTCGTTGATGGTGTAGTGAACAATTTCACTTCCGATCAGAATTTCTGAACGCTCAAACGAGTTTTTACTAGAAATTGGATCATTAGTGGCCACCTTAAAAAAGCCTAGGGAGAACACTGCACTAGGGGTGATTAGAGATATGCAAATTATTCCAAGTTGATGCCAATGTATGCAAATTTTATGCAAATGTATGCAGCTTTAAAATGGACCAATCAATTTAAAGCAATTTCATTGCTCCGTTTTCAAACTACATAAATTTGCATAAAAAGTTGCATTATTTCGAAAGAATGTGCATCTTGTTTGATCATCCCTACACTGGACATTGCATTAAACATTACTGATAGCATTAGCCCTTTATCAAATTACAGTTGTGGTTAGTTACAGATGAGGGGTAATTATACGGGCTAAACTCTCTAAATACATACAGGGTGCATTTCTCTCTGTTGTCCTATGCAAGAGTTCTGGTCCAGTTTCAACAAAAATGTTCCATTGCAATATCCAGTAAGCCATCCCAGCATCTCTGAATCTTGAGACACGTCCAGGTGAAATAGAAAACGATCATGGTCTGTTGCATTTCTCTAGACGCTGCTCCAGGCCTGTC